>NC_056726.1:535647362-535888406 GCF_019279795.1 Protopterus annectens
ACACTGGCCGACAGATTCATTGGCAATTCCCCCCCCCTCCAAAGGACCAGTCACAGTACCAGTAGATTGCCAGGCACCCAGTATTACTGCTGTACAGGGTAAAACAGCACTGTCCAAAGCCAAGAATACAGCCTGTATGGGACCTGAGAATATCCCTGGCTGTGTTCTTTATGAACTACAGAGTGAACTGGCACCTCACCTGTGTGCCCTGTTCATTCACAGCCTCACCTCAGGCTTTGTCCTTACTGAATGGTGCACTGCTATAGTCATCCCTCTCCACAAAGGAGGAGTGACTACAGACCCTGGGAACTATCACCCCATTATCCTGACAATTCTGATATGCAAAGCTGTGGAACGCATCATCATGGACCTAATAAACAATGGTATAAGGAATCTCCAAACTCTGGATCCCGCACAGTTTGGTTTTGTGAAGGGTAGATCATGCCTACTCAACTTGGTCGACCACTTTGAGTCTGTCACCATAGCTGTGGATGAAGGCAAGGTGCATTCATGCAGCCTACCTTGATCTGGCCAAGACCTTTGATACCATTCCCCACTCGGGAATCCTAGAAAAACTCACTAATCTAGCCCATCAGCCCCTATATCACTAGGTGGTTGCAAACTGGCTCACAGGCAGAACCCACATTGTGAAAGTAGCTGACTCCAAGTCAGACTTCCGACCATTCACAAGTGGAGTCCCACAGTTAAGTTACTTGGTCCTCTCCTGTTTGGTATGTACTTCTCAGAAGTCCAGTCCAACACAAAGGGGCTGTGGCTAACAAAGTTTGCAGACGATTGCAAGTTGGGAGCCATTAATAACTCCTCAGGTGATGTTGAAATCATACAGAAAGGCCTGACTGAGACCAACGACTGGTGTTAGAACCATGGCCTTGAGCTCAATGCTAAAAAATGTTATCCCCTTTGCGAAAATCCCAGTTCCCATGAGCTACTATATCGATGGTAGTCCACTGAACACAGAAGCTGTTCCAACAGATCTGGGAACACAGGTTGACAGCAACCTCTCTTTTGACTACCACACTGCTACTGTGGTCAGAAAGATCTTCTGTGTCGCACATCTCATTACTAAGGGTTTTGCATCCAGGAAGAAAGAGGTCTTTGTCTCTGTCTACTCTTCCCTCATTAGGCGAATCATTGAGTACAATGCCATTTTTAGCATGTACCTAACTAGCACCTGCAACAACTGGAGAGGCCACAAAAGTACCTCACAAAAGAGGATCCTAGGCCTTAAACACTTGTCCTGTATGGGCAGACTCAAAATCTTGTATCGCCTGCTTAGAGGTGATCTCTGCTTGACGTATAAAGCCATGTCTTAGCCAGCTCTGTTAGAAATGCTGCATCTAATGAAATCCCAATCCCTCCACACCACACACTACAAAGACCTCAACCTCATTACCACAATCAACAGAATGTGCTGGAGGGACAGGTTCATAACCCAGAGACTGCCCATGTTAGGGAATAGACTTCCCATACATGTCAAACAGAGCACCTCACTGGCCCTCTTCAAGAGAAATCTTGATGAGAGGATGGGAAATAGAAAATTCACCCTGGGGATCAGTCCAGTGGCTCTGCTTGGGTGGCACGTTGGCTCCAGGGCCATTAGCCTAGTACACACCTCTGAACCTGTAAGGGTTTGGTTGCTGTGACCGGCCTGTTGAAATGGACAGGGAAAGGTGTCAGCTGAAATTGCTTTGGATTGTGTTCATACTAGTTTTTTTGTGGCTTGTGGTGTTTTCTTTTACCAAGTGTTAACAGGGGTTTTATTTCGTTATGCAGCTGTCTATAACAAATGGGTTTCTGTGAATTTTATTTCCGTATACAATCTGAAACTTTTAGGTCATAATTTAGCTTAGCTACTTGCAAAAACTAATTTTGCAGTGTTGTCTCTGCAACATGAGCAGCCTTCTCTCAGAATAAACTGTTGTAGTCTTTGAAAAGATACTACATCCGACCTTTGCCAGGATTCTAAATGCAACTGTTTTCAGAGATGTAGACTAGCTTTCCCTACCTTAGACTTCCTTTAGTCTTCAGATGCGAGAAGAACATGGTGTAACATCTGAAATTTAAGCAGTGTTTACTACTTCTGAAGTGCTAGTAATGTACGTAAAGTCATATAATGAATGAAACATTGTCTATGGGTAAATTTTGGTGCAAAGCAGCTCCTCCCACTCGCATTGTAAATTTTAAATCACTTCTCTGTTGCTCTTTACATCCTTACTTCTTGAATCTTATTTTCAAACTTCACCTAAATGTTTTGTATGTGTGAATTTTATTAGCTGTGTAAAAATTGGTGTGTTTATTCCTATCTACCAATACCTTTATCTCAGTGTTGAATGTGTGCTTTGTTTGGTTTGTCTGTTTAACTGTAGTTTTAAATGTTTGTAATTGTTCTCTTAGCCATATGGCTGTTGACTTAGCTGAAAAAGATTTTGTGCCATTACGCCCAATCAGTTAAACAGTAAGTAAATAAAAAGCGCACTTTCCAAGTAGTGGCATGTTGCAGTATTTTGTTTTGTATTTGGAGTAATCCAGGTGAGTGTTTTTGTTTAACTTTGTATGCTCTAGAGAGGGGTTATAGTGTTTAAATTTTCATTGAAGGGTACTGTACAGCAGAATATATCTCAGATGCCTCAAATAACAGCAGGCAGTATGACGCACCATTTTTGTGGGTTTATATGTTCTAGTGTGATGTAGTTCATGAGGATATGCATTCCTTAAACATTTCTCTTGATGTCATTTTGCAGGGTAAACCACCTACTAGAAAGGCAAAAGTATTGCACAAAGCTGCATGGTCTGCAAAAATTGGAGCCTTTCTGCACTTTCAGGGAACTGGTCAGCTGGCAGATGGAACTCCTACTGGACAGGATGGTAAGATAAATAACAGATGCATTCATCATATGACTGCACACAAAATAATTAAAATCAGCTGCAGTGCTTTGTAACTGGGCTGCACTGTGTCTTTAGGAAACTGTTTTATTAATACTCTGTGTAGCTTATTTTGTGAGTGTAGTAAATATTTTGTTAATGTATTTCCTGTTAGTGGTGTAATTTCATGTTATAATCACAGAACAAAATGAACGGAGTAACACACTTGCTGAAGCAGAAATGTATTTATTACGAAAAAAATAAAACTTGGTTGCCAAATAAATCTTGGTAAGCGCTTCATCAGACCATAGACACAGATCAAGTGGTAGTGAAACTGCTACCCAAGTTTTATTTATTTGGCAACTAAGTTTTATTTGTTTGGTAATAAGTACGTTTCTACTTCAGCCAGTGTGTTACTCCATTGGTTTTGTTCTGTGATTATCCCATTTTTCCTCCAACTGTGTATTTGTCTTAAGTCTGTGCAATTCCATAGTTTGTAATTTCATGTTATGCTTCAATGCTCATTGTCCTATTTTCCAAATGCACCTTTCTCTGTACACAGTATAATAGTTTATTTTTTGCTTTTTGGCATGGCAAAGAGAGAGGTGTTGAAGGAATAAGGCATATAAAGAGTTGTATAAAAGGTTGGACACTAAGGAGGGAGAAAAGGACATGTACTGATTGGTTAGACAGAGTGACCGAGCTAGTAAAGATGTGCAGCAGGTAAGGGTGGTAAAGGATAATGAGGGAAACGTACTCAAGTGAGGAGAGTGGGTTGAGCAGATGGAAAGAGTACTTTGAGGGGCTGATGAATAGAGAATGAGAGGGAGAGAAGGTTGGATGATGTGCAGATAGTGAATCATGAAGTGCAGTGGATTAGCAAGGAGGAAGTAAGGATAGCTATGAAGAGGATGAAGAACGGAAAGGCTATTGTTCCAGATGACTTACCTGTGGAAGCATGGATGTGTTTAGGTGAAATCGCAGTAGAGTTTTTAACTAGATTGCTTAATGAAATCTTGGAAAGTGTGAGGATGTCTGAGGAATGGAGAAGGGTTTTGGTACTGATTTTTAAGAATAAGGGTGATGTGCAGAGCTGTAGTAACTACAGAGGAATTAAATTGATCAGTCACAGCATGATATGGGAAAGAGTAGTGGAAGCTAGCTTAAGAAGGGAGGTGATGATTAGTGATCAGCAGTATGGTTTCATGCCAGGAAAGAGCAGTACAGATGCAATGTTTGCTCTCATTGTGTTGATGGAGAAGTACAGAGAAGGTCAGAAGGAGTTGCATTGTGTCTTTGTGGATTTAGAGAAAGCATATAACATGATGCCCAGAGAGGAGTTGTGGTATTGTATGAGGAAGTCGGGAGTGTCGGAGAAGTATGCAAGAGTGGTACAGGATATGTATGAGGGTAGTGTGACAGCGGTGAGGTCTGCGGTAGGAGTGACTGATGCTTTTAAGGTAGAGGTGGGATTACATCAAGGATCAGCTCTGAGCCCTTATTTGCAATGGTTATGGACAGTTGACAGACTAGATCAGACAGGAGTCCCCGTGGACTATGATGTTTGCAGATGATATTGTGATCTGTAGTGAGAGTAGGGAACAGGTGGAGGGATACCCTGGAGAGGTGGAGATATGCTCTAGATAGAAGAGGAATGAAGGTCAGCAGGACTAGGACAGAATATATGTGTGTGAATGAGAGGGAGGATGGAGGAATGGTGAGGATGCAGAGAGTAGAGGTGGTGAAGGTAGATGACTTTAAATACTTCGGATCAACAGTTCAGAGTAATGGTGAGTGTGGAAGAGAGGTGAAGAAGAGAGTACAGGCAGGATGGAGTGGGTGGAGAAGTGTGTCAGGAGTGATTTGTGACTGACTAGTACCAGTAAGAGTGAAAGGGAAGGTCTACAAGAGGGTAGTGAGACCAGCTATGTTATATGGGTTGGAGACGGTGGCACTGACAAAAAGGCAGGAGTCCGCGCTTGACATGGCAGAGTTGAAGATGTTAAGATTTGCACTGGGTGTGACGAGGATGGACAGGATTAGGAATAAGTATATTAGAGGGTCAGCCCAGGTTGGAAGGTTTAGAGACAAAGCCAGAGAGGCAGGTTTACGTTGGTTTGGACATATGCTGAGGAGGGGTACAGAGTATATTGGGGAAAAAGATGCTAAGGATGAAGCTGCCAGGTAACAGGAAAAGAGGAAGGCCTAAGATAAGGTTTGTGGATGTGGTGAGAGAGGACATGCAGGTGGTTGATGTGACAGAGCAAGATGCAGAGGACAGGAAGAAATGGAAAAAGTTGTTCTGCTGTGGCGACCCCTAACAGGAGCAGCCGAAAGAAGAAGGCTTGGCTTATTGGTGAAAAGGGTCTTCAGACTGGTTCACTAACATGGTTAAATAATTAAATAAAAAAGTACTGGGTCTTCTCATATGTACAACAGCCTGCATTTGTTCCTCATAGGATGCTGCATTGTCATTAGAGTCTTGAAAGCTCCAGCTCTAGTACTTGGGACATGCCTACTGCAAGTACAGATCTTTGCATCATGTCTGATGAAGCGGTAGTGATAGTGAAATTCCCACTTTAATTGCAGGAGAAAAAAAATATTCTGCGTCCCCCCTTTGGTCTCTCACAGGACCTGCACTAACTTTTTGTATTGTTGAAGGACAACAAAAAGGAGTGCCGCAAGAGACAAATTTTGAATCCTTTTACCAATAGGAGACAGTATGGGAAGCTGAGGTCTGCCTAACTTCTCAATGGATAACAGCAGTAGAGTTTATTTAATGAAGCCAGTGGACCCCATGTTCATTGCTTAGCATGAGCCAGTGTGAATGTGGAAGAGGGATGTGGCCAGATGCAGTCTTCAGTATCCACTGATTTATTTAGTAACTAGACTTCTACCATCTTGTCATTTGTGATCTCTCCCTTTGCATGCTGAGGATTAGCCTTATGCCATTTGTCTGCTGATAATGCAGAAGGTAGTAGTAGACTTATTTCCGAGGGTGCCATGTTGTTGGGGTTTGAAGGTTGTTTCCAATGTGAAAGTGCAAATTACAGATACGCGTGCTGTAGTGAGGAGTGGTTGAAGTCGAGCCTAAAGTAAATTCTACAGTTGGAGGAGTTACCTGCTGTTTTCTTACCTAGTTAGCCTTTGTTCATTCTCAGGGTGTTGCGTGTCAGAGAGCTTTTTTGATGTCTGGTGACATATGACTAAATGTGTGGTGATAATTTTTAAATGTTCATCATTCTGACTGCTGCAGTAGCCTTCCAGAGAGGGATGGAGTGAATTTTGTAAAATGTTAAGTACTGGCAGTTGTAAATTCTTGTTCTGTGTTGAGTACTTTGCGTAATGAGAAATAGCATTAACTTGGAGATAAAATTTGGTATATTGTATGGGGTACAGTGACTATATTTCCTTAAACAGTGCATGAAGACTGTATGGTAAGTTTGTATATGATAAAGCAGTAGAAATCTCAAAAAAATCTTTCAGATATAAACAATTGTTGTGCATATTTATGGAAAAAAGTTTAGATAACATCTTTTCCAGAGTAGTATTCTGAATGATCTTTCTTAACTGGTCAGCCATTTCAGTCAAAGATAATAATTGTAAGCCTAATCGAAAATGAGTATGCAGGAAAAAAAAGTTGTACATAAAAACTGTTCTTGATGACATTGGTTAACCTTACCAGGCCCATTCTGCAGAGTCGTAACTGGCTCAACTACTGCCCTGGGCCAGTCCCTGAAATAGTACCCCACTGCTTACTCAAGTAGAAGAGCCAAAAAAAGGAGCAGCTCTGATGCTGTTCTTTGCAGGCTGGAGTGCACATCCCCTCCTTGCTGCAGCTGTTCATTGGAAGAGAAAATAGTAGCTCTAATAAACTGGTTATGGCAGTCTCAATCACAACTCCCTCCTTGCTGCAGCTCTTCATTGGAAGAGCAAAAAAAAGTTGTTTGCAACTTGCTTTCTGCACAGGCATTTCTGCTGGTACAGAAAGAAGAATGCAGGAACAGCACTTGAGGATTGCAACCGGGATACATGCCCTGTTTGCCCCACCCTTGCTGTGCTACTGCCATTTTCTGCAAACATAAAGGTTAGCTTCACCGTTAGCCATAACCAGTTCTGGTTATGAATTAATTTTCAAGCATCAAACGTAGTATTTTAATTTACACATGACTGACTTTACCTCTATGAGCATGAATAAATATTTACTGAACCTTAAAAACTTGAAAGAAGCAGTAAACCATAACCAGTCTTTGCAGATACTGTCATGTCATATTACTATCATCAATCAGCTTAAAATATCTTTAAAATGTAAACAGTTATGATGCCTATAATTGCCATACAAGAAAAGGAATTTAATGCTCACCAGTACAGTGGTATTTTTTTTAATAGTTTTTCAAAGTTGTTCATCTATTTAAGTTAAAAGAAAAAAAGAAAAAAAAAACTGCATGCCTAACCAAGGTAGAACACAAACTTGTTTGTGTCTTTTGGCTTTTCCCGGTTAGGGGTCGCCACAGTGGAACTCCGGTCCGCTAATGATTGGTAGTGGATTTTTACGTACCGGGTTACCAGCCCTGACGCACAACCTTCAACGAAGGTAATTCTCGTATATAATGAAACCCGGTTATAGTTAAACACATTGGTTAACTTCTGCGTGTGTTTTAAAAGCAAATGCAGTGGTAAGTTTCAAGTGCTTTTAGGTTCTAGTCATGCATTCATATGCATAAAAATCAAGAAAATAAAAATTATAAAAATATTATCACACACACCACTGTAAATCACTCCTAGAATTAAACCAACTTGCCTTTATTCAGCTGTCCACATTGCACAGCCTTATTTTCAAGCCTACTGCCTGCCCTCCACCAGGGCCGGCCTTAGCTGATATGGCACCCTAGGCGAAGTAGTACTCTGGTGCCCCTTAAGCTCCTCCCATGCCATACTCATGAAACACCCCTACGAGACACGCCCACAGGTAGGTCAGTCCCCAAAAAAGCCACTCCAGTCATTCACTCCCCAAGAAAGCCAGTCCAGTCATTTGCTTTAATTATTAAAATCATGGAAGAAAGTATACCTTGTAATGCAGTTTAAACTGCAAGTGAAGGTGGAAATTGCATTTAATAAACCTGCTTTATCTGTTGCTCCTTCACACATACATAAAAGTCATGTCTTCAGAAAATAGAAGCCCATGTGCCTTGGTTCAGAGGGTTGCTTAGGTTAATCTAAACAGTTTACTTTCACTGAGCTGTAAGGCTCGCTCTCCTACCCCAAAGTAAATTAGAGTAGCGACCTCCCTGTGTACAGTAGCTTAAGCTAGAATAGTACAAACACAGCCATGTGTAATCAATACAATCTCACAGTGAAAACAGGCTTAGCATGAACAGTAAAATTATCTGCTACTGAAACTGCATGAAAACCCATATCTATAGAAAATGCATCTGGTCTGTGGATGATTAAGTTTACATTTGGGCTGTTTTCAAAAGACTCCTTACACACATTTTTATGGCCATGCATACATGTGTTTTTTGTTTGCAACTTCCTGACTGCACTAAATTATATTCCTTATGGTAATACAGCACCACTTGTTAGAATGTGTTTTAAATTTGTAGTTTTAAGCATTCTTTTAATAAGCAAAGAAACGAAATGTATAAACCAATAATGACAAAACTACCCATTTCAGACAATTTCAGCCATAAAAGGCCACCCAGACTTCTGTCATTACAATCCGTCAATATCACGGAATACAACAATCTCTGCAGTAGAGAAATCTGAACATTTATACAGTAAAGAAATTTGTAACTAATGAAGAGCTGCATTACCACACACTGCTGTTGAAAAAAGCTGCTGCCTTCACTCATCAGTACTGGATAAATGTAAATTCTTCAAGAAGAAAGTTTAGCAATCCAAACTTAATACTTCCCACAACAATGAGTAAAGAAATATTAGTGCAGAAACATATGCATCACCCAGGAAGAATCACTTGGGTTATCATGTTATCCCATTTTCTTTTGGCCATGTTTAACATTAGGACTTTACCATTCCTTTTCTAACTAATAACGTCATTTGTACCAATTGCCTATATTTTATTTAAAGTACCATTTGTTACTATCCTTTCAGCTATGAGACTAGATTTGTCTATTGCACTTGATTACCAAAAGATTGACTAGGCAATAAACTTCTCAGCAGAGGCCCTGGGAGAAAAGCTAAAACCTGACAAATATATATACACAAAAACTGCACGTATTTATATACAATGAACAGGGCTGTATTCACATTGCAATACAGAGTTTCATTCTCATCACATTACAGCATTACTAATGCATTCAAACCACTCAGATCCACAAAAGAAGAATATAATCGCGCATTTACATACAATACACATGGTTGCATTTGTGTTGCAATATACAGAGTTACTTCTCATCATAACAATTAACAGTGGTGGATATCTGTGTGGTTAGTCACAAAATCAAGCTGATTAAAGAATAGTCTTCAATAATGCAGCATGATATACTGATAATTGCAAAAATAAATTTGTATCAACAAGAATTAGTTTACAATTGTTTGGAGAGGGAAAGAGTATGCAGCAGATTTTCATCCATTGGAAAAAAAATTAGGAGGAATTATGGGACACATTAAGCTCAGTAATGATTAAGCTCAATAATGAAGTATAAGGGGAGGCTTAGAGAAATGCAGCAGCACAGCCAGAAGTCTACTAAATGTTTTTTTTTTTTAGTTGTGGTTTAAAGTATTTTAGATTGTCAATTTGTCTGAGAGGGACGGCGTTCTATTTTTTGGAGATTAAGTACAAGCAGTCATCTCCTGTCAACTTGTTTGGTTGCTAGTTGTTGGTGTTTGTGGGGTTCTCTGGACTACTTCTCATCTGGTGTACTGTATGGGAGTATGTATGTTCTCCTTGGGTCCACATGGGTTTCTCCACTTCCTTACCTACCCCAAGGCATGTGGGAGGTTCTGCTAGTGTCTTTGGAGAGTTTTGACCAGGTCCTGATCAATTTAAGCCAGTTTCATTTGAAATGGTTCAATACAGCAGTGCTTTAATTTAATTCAAGATTAGAAGACCTTTGCATTAGCTTTTATATGTCAAGGGGCTACATGAGGATATAGGGGGTTACTCACCCTTACTTCACTTGAGGTTACTGCTTTAAATCAAGTGAATGAACTCAACTGAATAGAACCCAGATTACCATACCTCAGAGTAACTTGCGGGTGAAAGGGAACAGAAACCCCTGGAGACTGATCCTATAAAAGCCTGATCTAGACCTGCAGAAGCAATCTAGCTTCTAGTGATTTCTAAGTGTATATACAGAGGACCACATTGCTGCTTCTAGAATACTTTTAGAACCAAACCCTTTCCAAAGAGCCATTGATGAAGCCAAGGCCCTGACATGCATCTTAAAACTGTCTTGGTTAGTTCTGCTGTGGTGAGAACAAAAGGTAATCTGTGACAATCACTTGGAAATAGCTTGCTTTGACACAGACTGCCACCACTGTATATGGAAGATTTATTTCTCCAAAAGGAACTTATCTGCCCAGCAAATAAATAGCATAAACTGACTGATCCCCAAGACTCCACAGAAGAGCATTCTCTTTGCCAGTAGGAAAGCTCTGAAATGCTTGGCTACCAAACCTGGCATTTAAGGTGCATGCAAAGTAACTGAAAGCTGCCAGCCATTATATCCTTAATACAACCTGTATAGCTTAGACTACTGCAGCCTTGATCAGTATGATGAATATTAAACTGGACGATGACAGCTTGTTTACTATAGCATGATAGAATGCTCTTTCCCCAAGGAAAATGAACTTTAAAGGGCACAAACACAGACTGAACTAGAAATGGAGATTAGCTGAAAATCAGGGTGGTGCATATGCCTTTATACCTGAAGTATAAAGTAAGTGCAGGACTGCTGTCGACAATGACACACGCATGACTAGGCTTCATCAGTTGTGCCACAATTTAGTAAAAGGTAAAGTAGGAGATGTTCATGTCTATGAAAATTTTAATCCCCATTATGAAGTCCATTTGGATCTTTGTACACCGATTTCAAATAGCTTGCAATGCCCAATGTTGGAGTTTCTCCTCTCAGAGATTGACAACCAGAAAGTCTTTACTTGTTCCTACGTAATACACAGCAAATATAAAATTAAGTAATATGGTTTGCTATAACTAGGTATATTATCCATTTTAGTCTTAAGTGAAGCACTATAGGGTTGCACCATAGATCACAAGAAAATATTTTTCTGCTTTATCATCGCATAGTAACTAACCACCACCAGACAACTTTTTCAGGATTGCCAAGAATGTACGCGTCTGTTTTAACCTTAAAACTGCTGTTTTTTTCTGTCCTATGGATCTTGAGCCCATTCACTTTTGATTGGGTGGGGGCCTTGATCCCTACAGAGTGAAAGATGACTGGATGACACTGTCATCCAGACAGTATGAAGGATGTCTATCCCTGGTCTATGCTCAGGCATTCATCTGCTGCAGAGAGGCCTCCACTTCTTCCCAGAGACCTAAGCTCACAAAACCAGTGACATTCATTGTTTCAGAAAAGATCTTAATTGTTCTCAGACCAAGGAACTATATGGAGTGAAATCCTTTTAGTAGCCTCTCTCCTTTAGGCTGTAGGAGTGCTTTCAGTTCTCTCTACCCTACCCCACCCCATTCTAGCTCATGTCAACACACGTACCACAAGGACCTCATATACCCTGTCGGGATGTGCAAGGACACCTTCACAAATATCCCAAGGGCTACCATTATTGCTTTTGAAAGGGACATCCACATGTCCATCCAAGGCCCTCGTTGTCATGTAAGCTTCCATTTGCACAGGAAAAATCTAGCCACTGAAAAACCACCACCAGACATCTGAGATTAAAGAAATGCTTAAATCCAGAAACACATGGAACTAATCAAAGAATTGCCACCAGCACAGCCAAGACAACTTTCCTTAGGAACAGACCATCTTAACATCCTACCAAAAACATTTCTACAAAGAGCTACAAACATTCACAGGTGATGCTACCAACCTCAACCAAATCAATCTGACCATACTTTTGCAAAGTTCTTTAAGTTCTCTAATGAATTTAGAAAATTTCTAACAGATGAAATTCAAAGCCCTGACGAAACAAAACACTAAAGAGTTCAACCAAACCCAAACACCCACACCAATTGTCATTGATATCCATGACTCCCACCCCCAAGATTCCCAACAATATACTTTAGCAGTTTATAATCCAGTTTCTCACTTCAGGCACCTTATTTATCAGGATGTCAAAAACTAAATATCTTGGATACTGTTCTGTCATACAAGTTATCTAAAACTCCCCTACCCATTCCTAAAGTCAGTTCTCTATATAGCCAAACTCTTCTCTGACCGCTATTTCCCCACAGCCTTTAAACATTTTTATAATACCTCTTAAAAATCACAAACCCTAAAGAACACAGTGAAAACAGGCCCATAGCTTTTGTCTTATAATTAAGATCTTTGATAAGCTAATATACAAGCAGCTCTGAGAAAATATAAATACAGACTTCTCTGCAACAAGCAACATTGATTTAGAAACTCTTAGGACAATAGCAGACTTATACACAACAAACTCCATTTTCAGTTACATGATTCAAGAACAAGGGCAACTTTATTGATATAACGAGCTTTCAACACAATCATAATGTCTGTATACAGTTAGCAATTTTAACTTTGGTCTGATTACTTTATCTTGGTTCAGAAGCCATGTCTCAGATACATGTAAGAAATAAGTTTATCCACACAAGCTTCTGTCAATATCGCAGTACCACAAGCAGCTGTGTTAGGGCCACTACTTTCTCTCTTCCTTAATGACCTAGCCATACAACGTCTGTAATTTAACTCAATTATATTCAGATACCTTAATACTAGAATATCAACCACCACCACTCTGGCAACAGTGTGTAAACGATTGCTGTACTTTATGCCACTGGCCAGCTTCAAAATAAGCTAATTAAGTCAAATATTAGGCACCCAAGCTTCCTAAACTCCTTCAACTTGCAGTCGACACACAAAAGGTAACTGGTTATCATTAGTTACTGGACAAAGAAGCAGGAAAAACTCCAAACCCCACACTTTCACTAGATATAAACTACCCCTTTATACCAAATGCAACTGGGCTCCAAGTTAATCACATCTTACCCCTACAGAACATACGGCTATAGCCAAGAATGTATTAATCCTACAAGTAGAATATGGACTGTCTTGGTTAACTCTCCACTCTAGGGCAAATACTTAAAATATACAGTACTATTAATAAAAAATCAGCTGCTTTGCACTACTAGCCCTACTGCAGACACACCACTGCCAGCTTTTATAAAAGGTTAAGTTGCTTCAAGCAACCAAAAGAGCAACATTCTTCCTTTGCTCACAAAATGCAACACTGTCTCCCCACTACCGAGATCAAGACTATAGATAAAACAGACTAACTGCACAGAGAGACAGTCAAGAGGAATGACTAATGCTTACAAGACCACAATTCAAAACATGCACAGGAGAAAGCATTTAAGCCAAAGACAGCCACCTGGAATTAAGTGCCAGCTGATAACTGTCAACTGAAACACTCTTGATGCATTAAACAAATTAAAAGGAGCACCTGTTTACTACCACCAAACTGTCATACTTTAAGGAGAGGTAGCTGTGCACTTATGTCGTCTTTATGTAAATTGTATTAATTGCAATTATTTCCACTCGTACAAAATCACCATTGCTACACACATTTAAATTGTCTGTACAATATATGCATTTGCAATTATTTCCACTCGTAAAAAATCACCATTGCTACACACATTTAAATTGTCTGTACAATATATACATTTGTTTTTCATTTGACTGTCAAGTGTATATATCTTCACGTGTAAATTGCCATGACACATTTAAAAAAGTAAACAAGTATACATACTGTATGTTGCTATGCCCTACCATGCCTGGGTTGTGGCCAAAGAGCAGTCTGACAACCAGTCTTGTGTTTATTTATTTATTTTAAACCAGAAAACAAATCACACACTTAACAGCTACAATCTTGTGTGTGTAATAAACTGTTGCAACAGCTATCATAGGTCTTTTAAACAGTCTAGCAAAAACGTCATGAAATTGTAGTAAAAAGCCATTATGTACACAACAGCAGTTTATCATAGTCATTTCAGCCACAATCTGGCAGTCTAGCAATATGACCAAGGACTTTTATGGAGGTTAGTTATGTCAGTATGAGCCCTGAGCAGAAATATCTGGTGTAAACACTTTTGCAAAACAACATACTCAAAAAGCTAAGGTAGATGAGGAGGGGGAGGAGTATTACAGCAACGATTGCCATTAGCAGCATTAAGCAACTGGTTTAGCGCTCATAATGCACACAGATTTGCAATTGTTGAAACCCCGTAGGCTGACTCTGCCTGCAACAACTTAATCTTAACACTGTTCATTAATACCAAATGCCACTTACAGTTGCTTACTTTTCTCAAACCAAGCACAGGGGAGCACAACCTTTCTGAACCAAACGGCCAAACGTGTAGTGACACACGCACGTTCCTCCTTACAACAGACACGCGTAGCGCGAAGTAAAGATGTTCATCGTGCATACAGCTGCAGTCATTACAGATGGGTTATCCTGCCGTCAGGCGGGTCCTCGGTCGGCCGAATTCCAAAGTCTAGGTCCGGCATCGGTTGTCGTCGCTTCTTCCCTGACGTCAGTGTGGCAGGGGTATAAAACAAGCAGCCAACGCCATTTTCTTCAGTCTTTCTTGCCGCGCGGTGCCAGAAGCAGAAGCAGTTCGCAACTGCCGGTCGGCCAGCTCCTGAGATTTACGAAAGTATTTTAGCCGAAGTCTTCTTGAAAGCCAAGTACCCCACTGGGGAAACTTTTCTTGCCTCAGACCGATGTCAGACAAAGTTAATTGTATTTCATGTGGGAAGCAAATAACGCATAAGGATTTCCACTGTATACCTTGCTTAGGCCCAGACCACGACGTCTCGGCCTGCCGTTTTTGTGCTAGATTCAACAAACGCACTATTAAGCGTCGGGCGGAGTTCGCTCTTCACTTTTTTGGCAAAAAATTTAATTGTATTATGTCGTCGGATACTCAGACTCCAGTTTTGAGCAAAAAATGCAAAGATAAGGACCGACATACGAGGTCCGCACCACCTACTGAAACCACGCTAAGGCCGACTACCAGTTCTCCGGTATTCAGCGAGGCGCCTACGCAGCCCCTGAGTACCGATGACAATGCATTACCGATGTCTTCAGTACCCGAGGTCGCAGGCTCCTCGGCCCCCATTCCTACTACAGATACCGACACCACTCCTGGCGGGGAAACTCAGAATTTAGACAGGCCTGCCATTTCTCAAGGGGTCTTCAGGCCTTCCTCCTTCTCTATTAAAGCCTTCACTAAATCTAAAACAGCCATGAAAACCAAAAAACAGGTTCCTCAGACCCCCTCTCAAGGCACCATGCCTAAAAAACAGATGCTTAAAATGACTGAGGATTTGATTACTCTTATCAGGAGTTCTCAACCCCCCTCTGACAAAAGGCCCAGATTAGAGGAAGACTACCCTTTCTCAGATCAAGCTTCTATTACCTCAGAACTATCAGAGGACCAGGATTATGCCTGTTCTCCATTCAAAGACTCTGATGCAGAGGAGTCTATTCCCTCGGTCTCCCCCCCTGAGGACTTCTCTTTTGGGGAAACCCTGCATACATTGAGGGAACACTTTCACTGGGAAGGCCAAGATTACTCAGATTCCAAGAAAAGGCTCAGGGAATTTCTTCTGCTCCCCCAGCATAGGCCTCTGGCTATCCCTCCTGTTTTAGATATATTGGATGATGTGTACACAGAAGCCAGCCTTAATCCTGATTCTTTGCCTCCAGCTCCTGTTAAACCAGACGGGTATTACCGGGTTCCTGATTCTCACCAGTTCCTATATAAAAGCCATACTGCTGACCCAGAAACTATTTCACAGGGTCCCAAGGGAATTAAGGCCTCTACTGCTAAAAACCATTACCTTCAGAGAGAGATTCCAGAGCTTTAGAAAGGTGGGGGGAAAAGGTGTACACCTCGGCCACTTTAACCATGAGGGCATTAAACTGTCAGTTCCATATGTTAAAGTATCAAGAGTTTTTGATATCTCAGCTGAAAAGCAAGATGACACAACCAGAACAACCAGATTTAAGAGTTGCAGGATTTGTTGCCTGGTGCAGAGCAAGTGGGTAAACATACCTTGCAGTGTGGTTTTGATGCTTTAGAGGCCTCATGTAGAGCTGCTGTTACGGGGTCTGTTCTGCGTAGGCATGCTTGGCTCAAAGAGCAAACCTTACCAGATCATGTCAAAGCTAAATTATTAGATGCACCTCTTCAAAAAGATGTATTGTTTGGTGTTAAAGCTGAGGAGGTGCTAAAGAAAATGGAGGAAAAAGCGAAATCAATGCAAACAGTGAAAGATTTCCTGCAGATACAGCCTCCAAGTTTCAGCAGAAACTGGCCTTCAGAAAATTGGTCCTTTCCAGCCACGGACAAACCTCAAAGGGGCAGATACAGGCGTCCAAGTGGTAGAGGGCAACCTCAAGGATCTTTCAGAGCCAGATAGTGGTAAGCACCAACCCCAAGAGGTGGAGAAGATAGATCACAGTCTTAGAAAACAGACACAATGACTTCCCCCTACAGCTGCCAAGCAAAGCTTTAATGGCAGCACCTTTCGGCGGAAAACTGACATTCTCAAAAAATTGGCATATTGTTACAAAAGACAAATGGATTCTGGACATTATAGACAGAGGCTACAGGTTCCACTTTCACACCCTTCCAAAAATGAGAGGCATGCCAAACCTGCCACAAAATCAAAGGGCAGAGGCACAAAAACAAATTTCAGCGCTCATGGACATGAAAGCAATTCAAGAGGTACCTGCAAAAGAACAAGGTCAAGGGTTTTATTCCAGACTATTCCTGGTACCGAGGAAAGACAAAGATTGGAGACCTATCTTAGACCTATCCATCCTAAACACATATCTACAGGTGCCAAAATTCAAGATGCTCTCATTACAGCAGCTTCTTCCCATGCTGGGCAAGAAGTCTTTGCTGGTAACATTGGACCTCAAGGAGGCATACCTGCATGTCCCTATCAGACAAGATTGCAGAAGATACCTCAGATTTCTTGCAGGTTCAACCCATTACCAATTCTCTGCATTGCCCTTTGGCTTATCTACTACGCCCAGAGTGTTTATGAAATGCCTGGCATCAGTAATCACCTTCTGCAGACTACAAGGGATACAAATCTACCCATATCTGGACGACTGCCTGATCCAAGCGGACAGCAAGGACATACTACTGCAGCACCTGGCGTTTGTAATAAAACTGTTGAACTTCCTGGGATACACAGTCAACAAAAAGAAATCAAAACTAATACCCTCTCAACAAATAATTTTCCTGGGTGCCAGCTTGGATACAACCACCCAGATGGCCTACCTCACGCCAGACAAGCAAGGGCAACTGTCTCAGTACTTCAGAAAAATGGCAACTTACACCAGGCTAACTGCAAGGAAAGTCCTGCAGGCTTTGGGATTCATGGCTTCTTGCATCCTACTAATCCCATGTGCAAAGCTGCATATGAGGAAACTTCAATGGTACCTAAAAAACTTATGGTCTCAACACAGCCACAACTTGGAAGCAATTATACCACTCATTCCATGCCTTCAAAAGGAATTTGTGGTGGGCTCAAGCTTGCCAAAGAAACACATGTCTTCCTTTCTGTGTACCTCAAGCAACTCAAATCATCACAGCAGACGCCTCAGACTACGCCTGGGGAGCACACATGACAGATCAGTGCATTCAGGGAAAATGGACCCAAAAAGAGAAGCACCTTCACATCAACCAAAAGGAAATGCTAGCCGTGCAAAAGGCTATTATGACCTTCAAAGACCTACTGCATCCAGGCCAGCTATTGATAAGGACAGACAACACCACAGTGATGTGGTACATAAACAGGGGGGAACTCATTCATACCCCCTGTACAGGCAAGCCATGACCCTATGGAACACAGCACTGGATTTGCAAATTCAACTACAGGCACAATTCCTGCCAGGGCAGAAACACACTGGCAGACAACCTAAGCAGAAATATGACCGATCCACACGAATGGAAGTTGCATCCTCAAGTTTTCACAAAAGATAACTCCGGCATGGGGACAGCCAAACATAGATCTCATTGCTACCCACAGAAATTGCCAGTTGAAAAAATTTTGTTCAAGGACCTATCATCCACAGGCCTGGAAAGTGGACGCACTTTCCTTCAATTGGGCAACATTGACAGTCTATGCCTTCCCGCCTCTTCCTCTGCTGCCCAAAGTTCTATTACAAGCCAGAGCAGAGAGGCTGAAAATGATTCTCATTGCTCCAGACTGGCCAAGACAGCACTGGTATCCGCTCCTGAAGAGCCTGACACATTCCCCACCATGGATCCTACCTCTAGTCCCTCTTCTGTTGTCCCAGCACAACTACGAAACTCTTCACAGCCATCTCAAAACTCTGAATCTAGCTGCATGGAGAATTCCTTGATTTCCCAACAATTTCTCCTCTCCAAGGAGGTGCAGGATGTCATCTTGGAGGCCAGAAGACCTTCTACTAGAAAGGCCTACTCTGCCAAATGGAAACGATTTTGTACCTGGAATCAAGAAAAGGGACAGAATACTTGGGTAATAAATATACCTCAAATTTTCCAGTACCTAGCTGAGATGTTAAACAATGGACTTTCCTTCTCCTCCATCAAGATCCACGCTTCAGCCATTTCTGCACAATACAACACAGATCCTCCTTTATTCTCTCATCCTCTCTTAAGGCAGTTCCTCAGAGGGGCAAAGAATATAAAACCCCCAAGGAAACCACCAGTCCCTGCTTGGGACATCAACTTCGTATTGGAAAACCTGACCCTTCCTCCCTTCGAGCCAGCTTCTTCATCAGAGTTACAGTACTTGTCATGGAAAACAGCCTTTCTTCTAGCTATCACCTCAGCTCGCAGGGTGTCGGAGCTACAGGCCCTCATGGCTGTGCAACCATTCACCATTTTCCATCAGGACAGAGTTTCCTTCCGAACCAACCCTACCTTTATGCCAAAGGTAGTATCCAGTGTAACTTTGAATCAGATTATCCACTTGCCTACCTTTTATCCTAATCCACAAAACAAAGGGGAAAGACTACTACATTCCTTGGACATTCACAGACAACTTCGCTACTATTTGGACAGGACAAAGCCATTCTGGAAATCTGAGCAACTCTTTGTGTCCTATGCTGCAGGTGCTCAAGGAAAGGCCATTTCCAAACAGACAATTTCAAAATGGATAGCCCACTGCATACGCTTTTGTTACTCATTTCATGGAAAAACTGTGCCTGCATGCATCAGATTCCACTCCACCAGAGCCACAGCTACCTCTACAGCCTTCCTCAGGGGGGTCCCTACCAAGGACATTTTGGAAGCAGCCACCTGGAGTTCAGTGCACACTTTCTCCAAGCACTATCATCTCCCACTATACTCAAAATCTAGAGCGGGCTTTGCCACAGCAGTCCTGCAGGGCATCCTAGCCCCTCCTAGTTCCACTTGGTGCCTACCACCCTTACTTAGCTTTGGTATTCTACCCATCTGTAATGACTGCAGCTGTATGCACGATGAACATAGTACAGTTTTGTACCTACCATAAATGTAGATGTTCGAGTGCTCATACAGCTGCAGTCCAGGTTTCCCTCCCTCCATCCCCTCTTAGGACAGGCCTTATGACAAACACCTTTTCATATAACCTTTTTGGGGTATTCTTTTATGGTGTATTTGCTTGCAACTACTGTTTTTGATTTAGCAACATTGCATCTTTGCATAACATTGTTTGCCTTCCTTCTTGGGGCACCTGACATCTGGGGCAAGAAAAACTGAAGAAAATGGCGTCGGCTGCCTCTTTTATACCCCTGCCACACTGATGTCAGGGAAGAAGCGATGACAACTGACGCCGGACCTAGACTTTGGAATTCGGCCGACCGAGGACCTGCCTGACGGCAGGATAACCCATCTGTAATGACTGCAGCTGTATGAGCACCCGAACATCTACATTTATGGTAGGTACAAAACTGTACTTTTTTTTTTATTTTCTTTATTTTTTTTAACTATCCTGGCCAACCTGCAGCTCTAAGTGGGAGGACGCTCACGTCCCTCCCCCATGGTTCTGGCTTCCGGTTGCATATCAACAGGGCGCGGAGAAGAGCGCAAACTTTTATTAAAATAAATAACGCACTCAAAAACTGCTCCCTTTAAGAGGCTGGCTTTTACGGCGCCCTAGGCGATCGCCTAGTTTGCCTATGGCTGGCCGTGCCCTCCACTAACCACTCTAGCCACACCTTGCACACCAAATCATTCCCTGTGATCAGAAGACAAAAATCACTTGGCTATCTCAAAACCCACAAGAAAACCAACTCACTTTGTATTCATACTCTGTCTCTTTACTTTGGAATTCACTACCTCTAGCTATCAGGTCTGTGACTGGCCTAACCCATTTCAAAACCTCTTTAAAAAAATCATCTGAAAAATACATGGCTCTGCTCCTGCATAAAGCCTGCCTAATGCTCAGGTCTTCCTCTTCTTCCGCACTAGCCTCATTGTCCTCTTCTGTCACATTGCAGTCTCTCACAGACTGCCAAGATGCTAAGGCTCTTCTAACTCCTCCTCTGTTTCTATACCATATCCTTAAGCTGCTGCTTAGGCTGTATTGCTTCTCTTTTTCTGAACTCTCTCACTGTCTATCTGCATCACTAACTTTCTGGCTGCTGTTTTCCTTACTGAAATGAACATTCTATTTTTCCTGTAGTATAACCGTCAGTGTTACACATTGCACTACCTACGTACTATTTTTTGGACACTTATCTACATCTTGTATGGTGAGAGTGGGTATTGTTGTATATAATGTTTTAATTGTATAGAAATGTCTAGATGTGTAGTAATATATTGCAACATCTCATAACATAGTTTGTTCTTTCAACTTATTTTTGTGTAGTATTTCTAATGTAATTTGTATTGTATTGGATTATAATGTATTTGTATTGTACTGTATGTGGAGCTTTTTTTCCTGGGCCTCTGCTGAAAACTGGATGTTCATCGTGCTATGCTGCTGCAGTCATCACACTTGGGTTATCCTGCCATCATGCGGTCCCGCAGTCAGCCTGAATTCCAAAGCCTTGGTCCGGCGTCTGTTGTCGTTGCTTCTTCCTTGACGTCAGTGCGGCAGGGGTATAAAAGAGGCAGCCGATGCCATTTTCTTCAGTCTTTCTTGCCGCGTGGTGCCCAAAGCAGAAGCAGTTCGCAAGTGCCGGTCGGCCAGCTCCTGAGAGTTTCGAACAGAATTTCAGCCGAAGTCTTCTATAAAGCTAAGTACCCCATTGGGGAAACTTTTCTTGCCTCAGACCGATGTCAGACAAAGTTAATAATTGTATTTCTTGTGGGAAGCAAATACCTCATAAGGATTTTCATTCTTATTGTATTCCTTGCCTAGGCCCAGACCACGACGTTTCTGGTTGTTGGTTTTGCGCTAGGTTCAATAAACACACTATTAAGCATCGGGCTGATACCGCCCGTCATTATTTTGGCAGAAAATTCAACTACATCCGACTACCGCTATGTTTAAAAAAACGCAAGGAGAAAGACCGGCGACCTAGACCAGATACCGAGGTCTCGGTTAGGCCTACTGCCGGATCTTCGGTACTCAGTGAGGCGCCTACACAGCCCCTGACTACTGCAGATTTAGAAAATACAACTACCTCTCAGTCAGTGTCTACCGGGCCACTGGAGCCGGTTCCTCCTCAACTCGCGGACGCCAGCCCTGGCGGCGATCCGAAGACTACGGACAGGCCTTCGGTTTCAGAAGGCGTCTTTAAACCAACAACTCTTTCCATTAAGTCATATGCTAAGCTTCCAAAGGTTAAGAAACTGGGTCCACAGACTCCCATACAGGCCCCTATGCCTAAAAAAAACAGATGCTCAAAATGGCGGAGGACCTGATTACCCTTATCAGAGGTTCCCAGCCCCCTCCTGACAAAAGGCCTAAACTGGAGGAAGATTTACCTCCTTCTGACCAGGATTCCATTTCCTCAGCAGACTGAGGAACAGGATTACCCCTTCCCTCTCTATGAAGACTCGGATGCTGAGGAGTCTATTCCCTCTGTTCCCCCCCTGAAGACTTCTCTTTTGGGGCAACCCTGCACACCATGAGAGAGCATTTCCACTGGGAAGGACAAGGCTACTCTGACTCCAAGAAAAGACTCCGTGAGTTTCTTCTTTTGCCTCCGCATAGACCCCTAGCCATTCCTCCTGTTTTGGACATTCTGGATGATGTCTACACTGAATCCAGTCTAAATCCAGATTCCTTATCTCCAGCACCACCTAAACCAGACCGATACTATAGAGTCCCTGACTCTCACAAGTTTTTATATAAAAGCCCTGCTGCATACCCAGAAACCATTTCCCAGGGTCCCAAAGGGGTTAAGGCCTCTACTGCTAAGAATCCACTACTTGTGGAAAGAGATTTCAGGTCATTAGAAAGATGGGGGAAAAAAGTGTATACCTCTGCCACTTTGGCCATGAGGGCATTAAACTGCCAATTCCACACGATTAAATACCAGCAGTACTTGCTTACTTATTTAAAACAGAAAATGATCCCTCAAACAGATCAACTAGATTTCAAAGGGATGCAAGATTTGTTGCATGCAGCAGAACAAGTGGGAAAACATACCTTGCATTGTGGTTTTGATTCTTTGGAGGCCTCATGTAGAGCAGCAGTCACAAGGTCTGTAATACGTAGACATGCTTGGCTAAAAGAGCAGACCTTACCAGAACATGTCAAAGCAAAGTTACTGGATGCTCCACTGCAAAAGGATGCGCTATTTGGTGTCAAAGCAGAGGAAGTTTTAAAAAAGATGGAAGAAAAGGCAAAATCAATGCAAACAGTTAAAGATTTTTTACAGGTACAACCTCCTCGCTTCAGCAGAAACTGGCCATCAAAAAACTGGTCCTTTCCTGCCTCAGACCCCAAAGGGGCAGGTACAGACGCCCTAGGGGCAGAGGCCAGGCACAGGGTACCCTCAGGCCTAGACAATGGCAAGCAACAACTCAGAGGGAGAGACGACAGATCTCAACCCTTCAGAAAACAAACTCAATGACTTTCCTTTTCGCCTGCCAAGCATAATTGCCCAGGCAGCACCTCTAGGAGGAAAACTGGCTCTTTTCCCACAAAATTGGCACATCATAACAAAGGACAAATGGGTTCTTGATATTATTACTCGAGGCTACAGATTTCATTTTCACACTTTACCACGGATGAGAGGCATGCCAAATCTGCCAACAAACCAATGGGCAGAGGCACAAGAGCAAATTTCAGGTCTCATGAACATGAAAGCAATTCAAAAGGTACCTGCAAAAGAGCAAGGTCAAGGATTTTACTCAAGACTGTTTCTAGTACCAAGAAAGACAAAGCCTGGAGACCCATCTTAGACCTTTCAATTCTAAACACCTACCCGGACATTCCCAAATTCAAAATGATCACACTACAGCAGCTTCTTCCCATGCTGGGCAAGGAGTCTTGGCTGGTAACGTTGGACCTCCAAGAGGCATACCTGCATGTCCCTATCATTGCAGAAGATACCTCAGATTTTTGGCGGGCACAACGCATTATCAATTCTCTGCATTGCCCTTTGGCTTATCTACTGCGCCCAGAGTATTCACGAAATGCCTGGCATCAGTAATTGCATACTGCAGACAGCGAGGAATACAAATTTATCCATATCTGGATGACTGCCTGATCCAAGTGGACAGCAAAGACATCCTACTACAGCATCTGGCATTTGTGACAAAGTTGCTAAGTTGCCTAGGGTACACAGTTAACTAAAAGAAGTCAAAACTAATACCCCCACAAGAAATAATTTTCCTGGGTGCCAGCTTGAATATAACGACAGATGGCTTACCTTACACCAGACAAGCAAAAACAACTGGCTCAGTGCTTCAAAAACATGGCGACTTCTACCCAGCTCACTGCAAGGAAATTCCTGCAGGCATTGGGGTACATGGCATCCTGTATTCAACTAATTGCATATGCAAGGCTGCATATGAGCAAACTACAATGGTACCTAAAAAGTGTATGGTCCCAGCACAGACACAGCCTTGAAGCAACTATAACTCTCATTTCCTGCCTTCAAAAAGAGTTTCTATGGTGGGCTCAAGGGCCTTCCTTTTGTCTCACCTCCACCAAACCAAACCTTGACAACAGATTCATCAGACTACGCCTGGGGTGCACATGTGGCAGGACAAATGCATACAGGGCAAATGGTCTGCAAACCAAAGGCAACTACACGTCAATCAAAAGGAGATGCTAGCTGTAAAAAATGCACTAACAGCCTTCAAGGACCTTCTGCATCCAGGACGACTTCTAATAAAGACGGACAACACCACAGTTATGTGGTACATAAACAAGGAGGGACGCACTCCAACCCACTATGCAGACAGGCAATGGACTTGTGGAACACAGCATTAACTTACCAAGTACAATTCCTGCCAGGAAAAGAAAACATTTTGGCAGGCAAATTAAGCAGAAATTTGACAGACCCTCATGAGTTGAGACTACACCCACAAGTATTCTCAATGATAACTCAAAGGTGGGGACCACCAGGCATAGATCTGTTTGCCTCAACCAACAATTGCCAGCTACAAAAATTTTGCACAAGGACTTACCATCCCCTGGCCTGGAAAGTGGATGCCCTATCATTCAGTTGGACAGCATTGTCAGTCTACGCCTTCCCACCTCTGCCTCTACTCACCCAGGTATTACTGAAAACCAGATCAGAGAGACCACAGATGATCCTCATTGCCCCGGACTGGCCACGTCAACACTGGTACCCTAACTTGACTCACAGCCCTCCATGGATCTTACCTCGGTCCCCTCTGCTGTTAATCCAACAAAACTCTCAGATCCTTCAGTCAGTTAAGGACCTTAAATTTAGCTGCATGGAAAATACCTTAAATTATCAAACACTTCTTTCAAAGGACATCCAGAATGTCATTTTGGAGGCCAGGAGGCCCAGCACCAGAAAAACTTACTCAGACAAATGGAAAAGATTTTGTGTATGGAGCCAGGACAGAAGCCTAAATCCTGGCATCCCAGATATTCCACACATACTCCAATATCTAACTGAGATGCTACACAAAGGCCTTTCTCATCCATAAAGATCCATGCTTCAGCCATTTCAGCTCAATATGATACGGTTCCTCCCATTTTCTCTCATCCTTTGCTAAGGCAGTTTCTCAGAGGGGCAAAAAATATAAGACCCCCCCAGACAACCACCTACTCCAACATGGGATCTAAATTTTGTTCTGGAAAAGTTAACACTTCCTTCTTTCGAACCAGCCTTTTCAGCAGAGCTTCAATACTTGTCATGTAAGACAGCCCTGCTGCTGGCTATCACCTCAGCACATAGAGTCTCAGCTGCAGGCACTTATGGCAGTGGAACCTTTCATCATTTTCCATAAGGACAGAGTATCTTTACGCACCAACCCTTCTTTCATGCCAAAGGTAGTATCCAGTGTGGCTCTCAATCAGACCATACACTTGCCCACCTTTTATCCAAACCCACAGAATAAAGGAGAAAGACTCCTTCACTCTTTGGACATTCACAGACAGTTATGTTACTATTTGGACAGGACAAGGCCTTCAGAAAATCTGACCAACTCCTTGTATCCTATGCACCAGGTTCAGAAGGAAAGGCCATTTCAAAACAGACCATCTCCAAATGGATAGCACATTGCATCCGCTTTTGCTACTCACACCATGGGAAAGCAGTGCCTGCTAGTATTAGGTCTCACTCTACCAGGGCTACAGCAACCTCAGCAGCCTTCCTCCGAGGAGTCCCAACAAAGGACATTCTGGAGGCAGCTACCTGGAGTTCAGTGCACACCTTCACCAAGCATTACCACCTTCCTCTGTACTCAAAAACCAGAGCTGGGTTTGCCACTGCAGATGTCCTTCAAGGATGCATCTGCAGTCCTTACATATGGGTTGTCCTGCCTCAGGCAGCCCTTCGGTTGGCCGGATTCCAAATTCTGGGTCCGGCGTCGGCTGATGTCTCCCCTCTCCCGACGTAAGAGTGCCTGGGATATAAAAGCATCAGCTGACGCCATCTTCCCCAGTCTTTCTTGTCGCGCGGTGCCCGAAGCAGAAGCAGTTCGCAAGTGCCGGTAGGCCAGCTCCTGTAATTTCAGCTAACCGAAGACTTCAAAAAGCCAAGTACCCCGTTGGGGACTTTCTTGCCTCAGCCGATGCCAGATCAAACGGTTAAAGTTAATAATTGTTTAACTTGTGGGAAACAAATACCTCATAAGGATTTCCACTCTTACTGCCTCCCCTGCCTAGGCCCAGACCACGACGTCTCTGCCTGTGCAGCCTGTGCCTCCTTCAATAGACGCACTCTTAGGCGTTGGTCGGAGTTTGCAGAGGAATTTTTTGGGGATAGTTACTGTTACAAGATGCCGTCGGAGCTTCCGACTACTCATTTAACCAAAAAACAGAAGGACAAGGACCGACACACTCGGACCGTGGTTTCGGCCGAAACCACGCTTAGGCCTACCGCGAGTGTCTCGGTATCTGCTGAAACAGAATCCTTGGTGCTTCCGACCGACGAAACCGCACAACCGACAACCTCGGTCCCGGAGGCCTCCTCTGAGTCGGTCATAGAATTCCCCTCTGAAACCGGTGCTCTGGAAACAACCGACACCATTTCTCTAGATAAAACTACTCAAGCACGTGGGGCAGCCAGGCCTCCTGCCTCCATGTCCATAAAGGCATTTACACGTGCTAAAGCTGCTAAACAGCCAAAATCTCTCCCTCCCAAGACTATTCCTCAGGGATCCACTACCGGTTCACAGATTTTAAGTTTAGCTGAGGACCTTATTACCTTAATTAGGGGCTCTCAGCCACATCCGGACAGGGGCTCTCAACCTCCTCTAGACAAAAGGCCCAGGGTTGAGCACACTGACCCCCCAGTCTTCTGATGAGGCCTCAGATGACTCTGCCCTATCAGACTACCAGGAGGAGGCCTTTACGGCCTACGAGGATTCTGATGCAGAGGAATCTATTCCCTCGGCCTCCCCTCCTGAAGAGTAGTCCTTTGGGGAGACCCTTCACTCCATGAGAGAGCATTTCAAATGGCAGGGCCAGGAATTCTCTGATTCCAGGAAGAGATTAAGGACTTTTTTGCATTTACCTCAGCATAGACCTTTGGCTATTCCTCCTGTTTTAAATGTCATTGATGATGTGTATTCTGAGTATAGCATTTCCCCTGACTCCCTTCCTCCGGCTCCTGTCAAACCTGACAGGTACTACAGGGTCCCGGACTCGCATCATTTCCTTTACAAGGGCCACTCTGCTGACCCAGAAACTATTTCCCAGGGCCCTAAAGGGGTTGCAACCACCACTACTAAAAATCCACTCCCTTCAGAAAGGGAGTCCAGGGCTTTAGAGAGATGGGGTAAAAAAGTGTATACTTCTTCCACTCTTTCTATGAGGGCATTAAATTGTCAATTCCATATGATACAGTACCAAGAGTATTTGTTAGATGAATTGCATAAAAAAACCCTAGATCGCAAGGCACTTCAGGATCTGGTACATAACTCCCAGCAGGTTAGCAACCATTTCTTGGTGTGGTTATGATGCATTGGAAGCTTCATGTAGGTCAGCAATGACAGGTGCAGTCATACGTAGACATGCTTGGCTGAAGGAACAAACTCTGCCAGATCATGTTAAAGCAAAGCTTTTAGATGCTCCGTTGGAAAAGCAAAAGTTATTTGGCTCCACGGCTCAGGAGGTCTTAAAGAAATTTGAGGAAAAGGCTAAATCTGTACAAACAGTCAGATTTTCTCCAGGTCCAACCACCAAGATTCAGCAGAAATTGGCCTTCTAAGAATTGGTCCTTTCCGGACACAGACAGATCTCAGAGGCAGAAACAGGCGTGCCAGAGGTAGAGGGCAAGCTCGAGGCTCCTACAGAGGACGTCAATGGCAGCCTCCTAACCAGAGAGGTACTGCAGGGCCTACAACTACTACACAAGGACCATCTCAATGACTTGAATTTGACCCCGCCAACCAGGGCTCAATTGGAAGCACCTTTGGGTGGAAAGCTATCTTTATTCTCAAAAAAATTGACACAGTATTACAAAGGACAAATGGATACTGCAAATAATAGACAAAGGATACAGATTCCATTTTCATACATTACCAAAAAGACAAGGCATGCCAAACCTGCCACCAAACCAAAGGGCAGAAGCTTTCAAGCAAATTTCCAAACTACTACAAATGAAAGCGATAGAAAGAGGTCCTCTCACAGAACAAGGCCAAGGATTTTATTCCAGACTATTCCTTGTTCCAAGAAAAAAGCAATGGAGGCCTATTCTGGACTTGTCCGCACTGAATACTTACCTCATCGTGCCAAAATTCAAAATGCTGACCTTACAGCAACTCCTTCCCATGCTGGGCAAGGGGTCCTGGCTGGTAACTCTAGACCTCAAGGAGGCATACCTGCATGTCCCTATCAGACAAATTGCAGAAGACACCTCAGATTTCTTGCAGGTTCAGAGCATTATCAATTCTCAGCATTGCCTTTTGGCTTATCTACTGCGCCCAGAGTATTCACGAAATGCCTGGCATCAGTAATTGCACATTGCAGACTTCAGGGGATTCAAATATACCCATACCTGGACGACTGCCTCATACAAGCGGACAGCCAGCTAACACTGGTAAAACACTTAAACTATGCCATCCGACTACTACAGGCCTTTGGATACACAGTCAACATTCAGAAATCAAGACTTGTTCCATCCCAACGAATAATTTTCCTGGGTGCAAAACTAGATACAAACACCCAAATGACTTTTCTCACAGAAGAAAAACAAGCACAATTACCGGATTACTTCAGAAATCTGACAACACAAACCCAGCTAACTGCAAGGAAGATCCTGCAGGCCCTGGGTTTCATGGCATCTTGCATTCTTCCGATTCCACTAGCAAGGCTGCATATGAGGAAACTACAATGGTACCTAAGGAGTCTATGCTCTCAGCACAGTCACAGCCTAGAAACTTTGATCCCCCTCATTCCATGCCTACAAAAGGAATTCCTGTGGTGGGCAAAAGCAAGCCAGTCAAACAAGGGCCTGCCTTTCAGCAAACCACACACCAGCCAAACCATTACAACGGACGCCTCAGACCATGGATGGGGAGCACACATGGAGGGCAAATGCATTCAAGGACAATGGACACAAAAAGAGTTGCATCTGCACATCAATCAAAAGGAAATGCTGGCAGTTATACATTCCATCGAGGCCTTCAAGCACTTCCTGCACCAAGGTCACCTGTTAATAAAGACAGACAATACCACAATTATGTGGTACATAAACAAACAAGGAGGTACCCATTCATACCCTCTTTGCAGGCTGGCAATGAATCTGTGGGAACTTTCCCTAAACCTCAATATAGAGCTCCATTCCCAGTTCGTACCAGGAAAAGACAATGTACTGGCGGACAGCCTGAGCAGAAACATCATGGATCCGCACGAATGGATGTTGCACCCAGATATCTTTCTCCAGATAACACAATCATGGGGAAGGCCGGACATAGATCTATTTGCCTCGCACCACAACCATCAACTGAGGAAATTCTGCACAAGGACATACCATCCTCAAGCATGGAAAGTGGATGCCCTCTCCTTCAGCTGGAAAACTCTAACAGTATATGCATTCCCACTGCTGTCATTAATGACCAAGGTCTTACTGAAGATCAGGACAGAGCAACCAACAGTAATTCTGATAGCTCCGGACTGGCCAAGACAACACTGGTACCCACTGTTAAGGAGCATGTCACGCACGAAACCTTGGCTTCTACCACAATGGCCACTTCTACTGACACAACACAATTGCAAAACTCTGCACTCCAGCCTCGAAACCTTACAGCTGACAGCCTGGAAAATACCTTGACTCCTCGCCAGGATAAGCTATCCAAGACGGTACAGGATATCATCATGGAAGCCCGGCGGTCTTCCACAAGAAAAGCATATTCAGCAAAATGGAAAAGATTTCATACCTGGAACACCACAAAGGGTCAAGACCCGACAGTCATGAGCATTCCACATATTTTGGAATACTTGGCTGAAATGCTCCATAATGGTCTTTCTTACTCCTCCATAAAGATTCATGCTTCAGCAATTTCAGCAGAGTACAACACTGATCCACCTGTATTCTCTCATCCTCTACTAAGGCAGTTTCTAAGAGGGATAAAAAACATCAACCCTCCAAGGAAACCACCAGTGCCTACATGGGACCTTAACTTCATGTTGGAAAAATTAACTCTCCCTCCCTTTGAACCAGCAGCATCTTCAGAACTACAATTCCTGTCTTGGAAGACTGCCTTCCTTCTGGCCATAACCTCAGCAAGAAGAGTATCTGAATTACAGGCCCTCATGCAGTTCAGCCATTTCTCATTTTTCATCAGGACAGAGTCTCTTTGAGAACCAATCCTTCTTTCATGCCAAAGGTGGTATCCAGGGTTTCACTGAACCAAGCTATTCACCTGCCGACCTTCTTTCCAAATCCACAAAATAAAGGAGAGAAACTTCTGCATACTTTGGACATCCACAGACAGTTGTGCTACTACTTGGACAGAACTAAGACTTACAGAAAAACTGACCAACTCTTTGTAGCATATGCTGCTGGTGTACAAGGAAAAGCAATTTCCAAACAGACAATTTCAAAATGGATAGGAAATTGCTTTCGGTTCTGTTACTCCTTTCATGGAAAAGCTGTGCCAATTAACATAAGGCCTCATTCCACCAGAGCAACAGCCACCTCCACAGCCTTCTTAAGAGGGGTGGCTACAAAGGACATTTTAGAAGCTGCTACATGGAGCTCTGTGCATACATTTTCCAAGCATTACAACTTGCCCTTATATTCCAGATCCAGAGTAGGCTTTGCTAGTGCAGTCCTGCAGGGCATATTAGCTACACCATCCTTTTCTTAGGTCCTACCTCCCCCAGCTTAGCTATGGTATTCTACCCATATGTAAGGACTGCAGATGCATCCTTGAAGGACATAGTACAGTTTTGTACCTACCATAAATGTAGATGTCCGATAGGTATGCATCTGCAGTCAGGTTTTCCCTCCCTCCTACCCCCCTGTGGTATACTATGGGTACATATCCCTCATTTTAGCTACCTGGGGTTTTCTTTTATGGTGTATTTGTTTTTTATTGATGTGCATGTTTGGAATTTTTTCCATCTCTCCAAATTTAGCCTTACTTAGAGGGCAACTGGCATCTGGGGCAAGAAAAACTGAGGAAGATGGCGTCTGCTGATTCTTTTATATCCCAGGTGCTCTGACGTCGGGAGAGGGGCGACATCAGCCGACGTCGGACCCAGACTTTGGAATCCGGCCGACTGACCGAAGGGCTGCCTGAGGCAGGACAACCCATATGTAAGGACTGCAGATGCATACCTATCGGACATCTACATTTATGGTAGGTACAAAACTGTACTTTCTGCAGGGCATCTTAGCTGCACCTAACCCAGTTTAGCTCCTACCACCCAACCATAGCTTTGGGACTCTACCCAAGTGTGATGACTGCAGCAGCATAGCACGATGAACATAGTACAGTTTTGTACCTACCATAAATGTAGATGTTAGAGTGGTTATGCTGCTGCAGTCCAAGTTACCCTCTCTCCATCCCCTCTTCCTAACAAGGCTTTTCTTATACCTCCATGTACTTCTACCTTTGGGATGCATGTCTATATGGTGTATTTTCTTACAACTAGTACCATTGTTTTGCACTAAGGTATGTTTTGCAAGCTTCTTATTTTGCCTTCTTAGTTTGGGGCACCTGACATCTGGGGCAAGAAAAACTGAAGAAAATGGCGTCTGCTGCCTCTTTTATACCCCTGCCGCACTGACGTCAGGGAAGAAGCGACGACAACCGACGCCGGACCAAGGCTTTGGAATTCAGGCCGACTGCGGGGACCGCCTGACGGCAGGATAACCCAAGTGTGATGACTGCAGCAGCATATAACCACTCTAACATCTACATTTATGGTAGGTACAAAACTGTACTTTCTGTAGACCCAGCCAGTCTACCCTGGTAAACAAATGTCAAATAAAATAACATGCAAACAGTGTTTTTATGCACATAGGTTTTGCCAACTTCTAGGATCATTAATGATGTCATCTTTAAAACTTTATAGACTTAAAGGAATTGTAACCTGTTTCGAGCTTTGCGGGTACTGTCCCATCATCAGATTATGGAGACATTAATTATCTGGTTAATAAAAATATGAACGTTAGTTTCTTTTGAACTTCAAGTAATGTAGTTTACATGTTATATTGCATACTAATTTTGTTTCACCTGCATCTCGTTGTTAATGTTTCTTGAATTCACTTACCTTGCAGTCTGAACTTAGATTTGTAACAAAAGTAGTAATATATTTTAAACTTTGTAGGTGCCTTCAAGAGACATTGAGATGTAACATGCTTATTTTGCATGCGCATTTTGTTTTACCCATGTTACAAGTCATTAATGATGTACATTAAATTCACTTGTCCTGTAGATGTCCTTCAAGAATGCAACTGCAGTCATAACATGTGGGTTGTCCTGCCTCAGGCAGCCCTCGGTCGGCCGGATTCCAAAGACTGGGTCCGACGTCGGCTGATGTCGCATTTCTCTCCGTCAGAGCGGCTGGAGTATATAAGCATCAGCCGACGCCATTTTCTTCAGTCTTTCTTGCCGCGCGGTGCCCGAAGCAGAAGCAGATCGCAAGTGCCGGTCGGTCAGCTCCTGTATTCTACGATACCGAAGTCATCAAAAAAGCTAAGTACCCCGTTGGGGACCTTTTCTTGCCTCAGCCGATGTCAGAAATTACTGAAAAAGTTAACAGTTGTCTTTCTTGTGGTAAACAAATACCTCATAAGGATTTCCACTCTTACTGTCTCCCTTGCCTGGGCCCAGACCACGCCTCGCCTGTGTAGCCTGTGCTCGCTTCAACAAGCGCACTCAGGCGCCGGGCGGAGTTCGCTGAAGATTTTTTCGGCGATAATTTTGCTTACATCATGCCGTCGGATCTTCCGACATCGCAAACTCCCAAAAAGCGAAAAGACTGGGACCGACATCCTTGGCCCGCGTCTACCACAGACTCCACGCCAAAGCCTAGCGCGAGTGCTCCGGTTCCCTCTGAGATGGTCTCTCCACCGCTCCGAACCGAAGACACCGGATTACCGATGACTCCGATTCCAGACATTACTCCGCCAGTTATAGATTTTCCTCCGGATACCGAAACCGAGGAAATGCCCGAGACCATTGCTGTAGACAAGGTCACTCCTGCACGTGGAGCTGCCAGGCCCCCTATGGCCATGTCTATTAAGGCCTACACTAGGGCTAAGGCAGCCAGCAAAACAAAGCATATTACTTCTAAATCCTTACCTCAGCCGACTCAAGCGACTTAAATTATGTCCATGGCTGCTGATTTAATTTCCATGATTAGAGGTTCACAGGCCCATCCTGAGAGAGGACCCCAGTCTCCTCCTGATAAAAGGCCCCAGGTTGAACCCTCTGACCCTACTCCTTCAGATGAAGATTCTGAGGGCTCTGTCCACTCTGATAGCCAGGAAGAGCTCTTCCAGACCTATGAGGACTCGGATGCAAAAGATTCCATCCCCTCGGCCTCCCCTCCTGAGGACATTTCTTTTGGGGAAGTTCTGCACACCATGAGGGAACATTTCAAGTGGCAAGGTCAGGATTATTCTGATTCTAGGAAACGCCTTAGGACTTTCCTTAAGAAGCCTCAGCACAGGCCCTTAGCTATTCCTCCTGTACTTGATGTTCTGGATGATTTGTATTCTGACTAGTGCTACCCCTGATTCTCTTCCTCCTGCTCCACCCAAGTCAGACAGGTATTACAGGGTCCCCGAAACTCATTCCCATTTATTCAGGGCCCATACTGTTGATTTGGAAACTATCTCACAGGGGCCTAAAGGAGTTTCAGCCTCCACCTCAAAAAATCCTTTGCCCTCCAACAGGGAAGCTAGGTCATTAGAGAGATGGGGCAAAAAGGTTTACACATCCACTACCTTATCTATGAGAGCTTTAAATTGCCTTTTTCATATGTTACAATATCAGGATTATCTGTTAGAAGATTTACAAAAAACATTAGCCACTCCTGATCCTTTAGACAGGAAGACTTTGCAGGAAGCTGTACATAACACTCAGCAAGTAAGCAATCACTTCCTGCAGTGTGGATATGATGCACTGGAAGCTTCATGTAGGGCAGCTATGACAGGGGCAGTCATTCGTAGACATGCTTGGTTAAAAGATCAACCCCTATCAGATCATGTAAAAGCAAAACTTCTGGATGCACCTTTGGAAAAGAACAAGCTTTTTGGTACAAATGCTAAGGATGTGTTAAAGACCATCGAAGAAAAAGCAAAATCAGTTCAGACTGTGAAAGATTTCCTCCAGGTTCAACCCCCCAGATTCAGTAGGAATTGGCCTTCAAAAAACTGGTCCTTTCCTAATCCAGAAAAGTTTCAAAGGGGTAAGAACAGACGTGGCCGAGGAAGAGGCCAATACAGAGGCCCTTTCAGGGGACGACAATGGCAGCCAGGAAACCAAAGAAGTGACGCAGGGGTTTCACCTGCCCACAACCACAATCTCAATGACTTTCCTCTGCTACCGCCTACCAGGGAACAACTAGAAGCTCCCTTGGGCGGGAAATTATCTCTGTTTGCAGAAAACTGGCACAGACTGACAAAGGACAAATGGATTTTGGACATTATAGACAGAGGGTACAGGTTTCACTTTCATACCTTACCAAGAAAACAAGGCATGCCAAACCTACCACAAAATCAGAGGGCAGAGGCCATCAAGCAAATCACTCTGCTGACTCGGATGAAAGCAACAGAAAGAGTTCCACAACAAGAACAAGACCAGGGGTTTTACTCAAGACTGTTCCTTGTTCCAAGAAAAGAATCTCAATGGACACCAATACTGGACTTGTCCGCATTAAACACCTTTCTCATAGTACCAAAGTTCAAAATGCTGACTCTACAGCAACTCCTTCCCATGCTGGGCAAGGGGTCGTGGCTGATTACTCTGGACCTCAAGGAGGCATACCTGCATGTCCCTATCAGACACAGCTGCAGAAGATACCTCAGATTTCTTGCAGGGCCAGAGCATTATCAATTCTCAGCATTGCCATTTGGCTTATCTACTGCGCCCAGAGTATTTACAAAATGCCTGGCTTCAGTAATTGCTCATTGCAGGCTCCAGGGTATACAAATTTACCCGTACCTGGACGACTGCCTCATACAAGCGGACGACAAATTGATGTCGACATAAAAACCTGGATTATGTCACACGATTACTTCAAGCTCTGGGATACACAGTCAACTTCCAAAAGTCAAGACTGCAGCCATCCCAGCAAATAATCTTCTTAGGAGCCAAACTAGACAGCCTCTCAGATTGCTTACCTGACAGAAGACAAGCAAGAAAAGTTAACTCATTACTTCAAAGGTTTAGCAAAACTCACCCAGATGACTACAAGGAGATTCCTACAGGCCCTGGGTTACATGGCATCCTGCATTCTCCTGGTCCCATTAGCAAAACTACACATGAGAAAGCTTCAATGGTACCTAAAAAGCATTTGGTCTCAACACAGCAACAACTTGGAGACAATCATACCACTCATTCCATGCCTACAAAAGGAATTCCTATGGTGGGCCTCGGTGAGCCAGGCAAACACAGGTATGTCATTCGAAAAACCACAGATAACACAGACCATGACTACGGACGCCTCAGACCTTGGATGGGGGGCGCACATGGAAGGCAGGTGTATACAAGGACAATGGTCTCCAAAGGAAACACATCTGCATATAAACCAAAAGGAAATGCTGGCAGTAATGCATGCCATCGAGGCCTTTCAACACCAACTCCAGCAAGGCCATTCAATGATACGGACAGACAACACCACTGTGATGTGGTACATAAACAGGGGGGCACCCACTCTTACCCCCTTTGCAGACTGACAATGCAGCTTTGGGAGAAATCACTGAGCCTGAACATCCAGTTACAATCAGTTTGTTCCAGGAAAAGACAATGTGTTGGCGGACAGCCTAAGCAGGAATTTCACAGATCCACACGAGTGGAGGTTACATCCGAAGGCCTTCAGACAACTCACTTCGACATGGGGCAAGCCAGAAGTGGACCTATTTGCCTCTCACATCAACCATCTTCTACCAAAATTTTGCACAAGGACATACCATCCAAAAGCTTGGAAAACAGATGCCCTCTCATTCAACTGGAACTCCCTAGCAATCTATGCATTCCCACCTCTGCCACTGATGACCTCAGTATTACTAAAGATCAAAGCAGAGAAACCCAAGGGAATCCTAATAGCTCCGGACTGGCCAAGACAACACTGGTACCCACTACTACGGAGCATATGTCACACCAGGAGTTGGGCCCTTCCCCAGTGGCCTCTACTTTTGACTCAACACAATTTCGAAACACTGCATCCAAATCTTCAGACACTGCAGCTAACAGCCTGGGAGATCCCATAAATAACTTCAGCTTATCTTTCTCCAAGGAAGTTCAGCGGATATTAACAGAGGCTCGAAGACCATCCACCAGAAAGGTCTACTTAGCAAAGTGGAAAAGATTCAGCAATTGGAATACCAGCAAGGGGCATGATGCATCATTGTTGAACATCCCACTCATCTTGGAATATTTGGCAGATATGTTAAAGAACGGCCTCTCATATTCTTCCATAAAGATACATGCATCTGCTATTTCAGCTAGATACAACACTGATCCTCCTGTTTTTTCTCACCCCTTAAGGCAATTCCTCAGGGGAATCAAGAACATTAAGCCACCAAGGAAGGCCCCAGTGCCAGCCTGGGACCTCAATTCAGTCTTAGAAAAACTGACTCTACCTCCATTTGAGCCAGCAGCTTCAGTTGACTTGCAATTTCTCTCATGGAAGACCGCTTTCTTGTTGGCAATTACCTCAGCAAGAAGGGTTTCGGAGCTACAGGCCCTAATGGCAATACCACCCTTTATTATTTTTCACAGAGACAGGGTTTCATTAAGGACCAACCCTACTTTTATGCCAAAGGTGGTATCTAGGGTTTCTTTAAATCAAGCCATTCATCTGCTTGCTTTCTTCCCCAATCCTGAGAATAAGGGGGAAAGACTGTTGCATACCTTGGACATTCATAGACAACTTCGATACTACCTGGACAGAACCAAGGCCAGTAGGAAGTCTGAACAACTTTTTGTAGCTTACGCCCCTGCAGTACAAGGAAAAGCAATTTCAAAACAGACCATTTCTAAATGGATCGGACATTGCATCAGATTCTGTTACTCCTTTCATGGAAAGACTGTTCCAGCCAATGTCAGACCACATTCCACCAGAGCTACTGTCACCTCTACAGCATTCTTAAGAGGGGTGCCTACCAAGGACATTCTAGAAGCTGCTACATGGAGCTCCGTGCATACATTCTCCAAACACTACAATCTCCCTCTATATTCCAGATCCAGAGCAGGCTTTGCTTCGGCAGTCCTGCAGTGTTTGATTGCCTCACCATCCTTTTCCTAGAGCATTCCTCCTCCCCCAGCTAAGCTATGGTATTCTACCCACATGTTATGACTGCAGTTGCATTCTTGAAGGACATAGTACAGTTTTGTACCTACCATAAATGTAGATGTCCGATAGACATGCAACTGCAGTCGGATTTTCCCTCCCTCCATACCCCTCTATGCCTAGGGTCCACTCCTATCCCTGTTTCTCTTAGCTGGGGATATCTGTTATGGTGCATTTGTTTTATTGCTCATTTATTTGTTTGGAATCCTGTTTTTTGCCTTCCAATTTGATTACAGCCTTCCTTGGAGGGCACCTGGCATCTGGGGCAAGAAACACTGAAGAAAATGGCGTCGGCTGATGCTTATATACTCCAGCCGCTCTGACGTCTGAGAGAAATGCGACATCAGCCGACGTCGGACCCAGACTTTGGAATCCGGCCGACCGAGGGCTGCCTGAGGCAGGACAACCCACATGTTATGACTGCAGTTGCATGTCTATCGGACATCTACATTTATGGTAGGTACAAAACTGTACTTTCTGCATTTCAGACGATGAACAAGAAAAAGCAATTAGAAATACTTTTGCACTGCTCAGCTGTTCAGACTCCTTTTAACATTATTTTCATCTAATCTAGTGCTTCAGTGTTCAGCAAATATGTACCCAGTTCTTTGGTCCTTTATAAATTTTTCCTGTAAGCTTCACATTTTTATAAATTCGCTTGGCCACTTGCAACCTGTCCAATCATTTTGACCCTGGATACGCATAAATAAGCAATGATTTTTGTCTTAGCTGAATATAAATGTTCCTCTCATTCATTCTCAGTGTCTGCTGATGTACCTGCATTTCTTAATTCTATTTTTTTTTTGTTTTGCTGTTCCACACACATTTGAGTCAGACATGCAGGATATTTCTTAGCTTCAACACAACTAGAAAAGGCCCTTTAAACTTTAGCTTCACCTTTTGTAGTCTCAATTGATGTAGATATTTGAGGCTGTGAGCTGTAGTTCTTGTTTTTCATGGTTTGATTCCCACAGCCTTTATTTGCCTACCTTTTGACCTTGAGCAAGTCACTTAACCAGACATTACTCCTGGGCCACCCCTGACCGTGTACACTGGGCCTACCTTGTTAACAGATGTGCATTATTAAATCACATCCATAAAAACATTCTGTGTTGCATTGTCACATGTTCATGTTCTTCATGTTTCACTGTTGCAGTCATCACACTTGGGTTATCCTCCCAGGGGCAGCTCTCAGTCGGCCCGAATACCAGAGGCTTAGTATTTCCGCATCGGTTGCTGTCACTCCAGGACTGACATCAAGTCTTTAGTGGTATAAAAACAGGCAGTCAACGCCATTACATCAGTCTTTCTTGCCGAGGAGCCCGAAGCAGAAGCAATTCGCACGTGTGCCATTTGGCCGCTACCCGAGTTTTCATTTCCAAATTGAAGTTGAAGTCTTATAAAGCTAAGTACCCCATTGGAGATCCTTTTTTCTTGCTCTAACCGATGTCAGAAAAAGTTAACAATTGTCTCGCCTGTGGAAAGCAAATACCACACCGAGATTTCCATTCTTAATGCGTCACCTGTTTAGGCCCAGACCACAACGTCCCTTGCTGTCGGTTTTGTGCTTTGTTCAATGCCAGAACTGTACGTCGTTGGGCCCTTATTGTAGCTAAGTATGGAACTCCTTAAACAAAAAAAAAATCTACCTTTCTGGCTTGTGCAGAAAATAAAGAATTACAGGAGCTTATGCTTTCTGCAAGCCAAGTTACTAAACACACCTTGCAATGTGGCTTTGACGCCCAAGAAGCATCCTGCAGGGCAGCAGTCACAGGTTCTGTACTTAGAAGCATGCTTGGCTCAAGGAACAGACCTTGTCAGACCATGTCAAATCAAAACTATTGGATGCACCATTGAACAAAGGCAATTTGTTTGGCACCAAGGCAGAAGAGGTCTTAAAATAGATGGAAGAAAAAGCTAAATCTATGCAGACAGACTTCTTGCAGGTCCAGCCTCCGAAGTTCAGTAGGCATTGCCCCTCATTAGTCCTTTCTGGCCCCCTCAAGACCAGCTCAGACAAGACCTAGGGGAAGCAGACCCCCCCCCCCCCCCAGACAACAGTCCCAGGGAATGCAGAGATCTAAGCAACGGAATTCCTCAACTTCAAAAACGGGGAGTGCTAAGCCACCCCTTATGGAAAGAACTCACAATGACTTTACACCTCCGCCTCTTACCTCTTCCCACCTGCTTGTCCCCATAGGAGGAAAACTCTCCTCCCATGCCAAAACCTGGGCCTCTATCACCAACAACCGATGGGTCCTCAACAGTGTCCCAGGGATACACATTTTATTTCCACACACTACCAGCCCCAAAAGGGTTCCCAGATCTTCCTTCAAATCATTGGGCAGAGGCCCAAAACCAAGTCCATTCCCTGCTCTCCATGAGGACAATGCAGCCTGTTCCTGCAGACCAGATAGACCAAGGTTTCTATTCCAGGCTTTTCCTGGTACCCAGAAAAAAGGGCACCTGTCGCCCATTCTGCGATCTATCAATTCTAAACATCTTCCTGGTGATACCAAAAATTCAAAATGCTCACCCTCCAGCAGCTTCTTCCTGTGCTATCTAAGGATGCTTGGTTAGCCACCCTAGACCTAAGAGAGACCTATCTGTACATCCCAGTCAGGAATTCCTGCAGGAAATATCTACGTTTCAGTGCAGGATCTATGCACTTTCAGTTCTCTGTACTTCCCTTTGGCTTATCCACTGCTCCCAGAGTTTTCACAAAATGCCTGGCTCCAGCCATTGCTTTTTGCAGACAAATATTCAAATTTACCCCTACTTAGACTGCCTGATTCAGGCAGACAGTCAGGAAAAGCTGTTACCACACCGACCTTTGTAAAGGACCTACTGACCTCCGTGGGGTATACTGTAAACAAAAAGAAATCCAAACTAGTACCCACTCAAAAAATTGTATTCCTGGGAGCAGGCCTGGACACAGCATCCCAGATGGCATTCCTTACTCCAGAAAAACAAGCCTATCTGACAGGCTTCTTCTCTCAACTAGCCACCAGAACCCAGCTATCCGCAAGGAAAATCCTGCAAGCTCTAGGGTTCATGGCATCCTGCAGTCTACTCATTCCATATACCAGACTGCATATGAGGAAACTTCAATGGTACCTAAAAAAGCCTTTGGTGTCAACACTCTCAGGAGCTGGAAACTATCATACCTGTGATGCTCTTTCCAAGGAAAGATTTTCTTTCCTGGGCAGCAGCAGCATGCAACCACAACAAGGGTCTTCCCTTCTCATAACCCCACGCTGCCCAGACCCTAACCACAGATGTATCAGATTATCCCTGGGGTGCACACCTGGACGGCAGGTGCATTCAGGGCCATTAGAGCCCAAATCAGATGCATCTGCACATCAAAAAGAGATGCTAGCTACTCTCCCCAGGGCCTCTAGTGATCAAAATGGACAACACCACAGTGATGTGGTACATCAGCAAGCAGGGAGAAACTCACTCTTATCCCCTCCGCAGGCTTACCATGACCCTTTGGCACACTGCTTCAGCCATGCAAATTCACCTGCAAACACAATTCCGCCAGGCTCCCAAAACTCACTGGCAGACAACTTGAGCAGAAACCACCTAGACCCACATGAGTGGCAGCTAGACCACAGCACCTTCAACCTTGTAACCTAGAAATGGGGCACCCCGAAGGTGGACCTCTTTGCCTTCCACAGCAATCACCAGCACAGCAGGTTCTGCACCAGGGAACCTCAGAGCAAGGCCTTGAAAGTGGATGCCCTATCCTTCCAATGGGTAAACCTTTCGATCTATGCATTTCCCCCTCTACCTCTACTTTCAGGAGTACTACTCAAAATAAGGGAGGAAAAACCAAGAGCAATCTTGATTGCCCCAGACTGGCCATGCCAGCATTAGTACCCACTGCTGCGCAGTCACCCTTGCCACCATGGCACCTACCTCAGATCCCAACTCTCCTGACCCAGCAGAATGGAGGACTCGTGCATCCACAATTTGAGACCCTGAACCTGGCAGCCTGGCTTATTCCCTGACCTCTCCACCAGTGCCAGCCTAAGCAAGCAAGTCCTGGATGTTATTCCTGAGGTCAGATGCCCCAGCAGTAGAAATTCCTATGCTGAAAAGTGGAAAAGGTATTGCACCTGGATCCAGGCTAAAGGAGCTGAAACAGCACAGCCCTCCTTACCACTCATCCTGAATTACCTAGCAGACCTACTACACAGGGGCCTAACTTCTCTTCTATTAAAATTCATGCCTCTGCCATCTCTGCTCATTACAGCACAGAGCCCACCTCTCTTTTCTCACCCTCTCAAACAGTTTCTAAGAGGGGCTAACAATTTAAGGCCACCCAGAAGAGCTCCTACCCCAGCTTGGGACCTTAACTTTGTGTTGGAAAAGCTCACACCACCCCCCTTTGAGCCTGCAACTTCAGCAGAGTTAAAATTCCTCTCTTGGAAAACAGCCTTGCTTCTAGCCATCACTTCAGCTAGAAGAGCTTTAAAGCTACAAGCACTCATGGCTGTAGAGCCCTTTATCATTTTTCATGCTGACAGGGTCTCCCTCGGGACTACCCCAACTTTCATGCCTAAAGTAGTTTCCAGTGTGGCTCTCAACCAATCAGTTCATTTGCCCACTTTTTTCCCTAACCCACAAAACAACGGGGAAAGGATTCTGCATTCTCTAAATGTGCACAGTCTGCTCAGATTCTACCTGGATAGGACTAAATCTAGGGTTGCCACCTTCGTTCACGGCTAAAACCGGAGCCACACCATGCCCCTCGCGTCACCAGTAACCCCGGCCGCCCCACCCCCTCTCCCACCAACATACCGTCTATTTTGTGATGTCACGACAGCATCACTCAATGGGAACGCCCTCTTTTTTCGTTCCCGCCGCCTGCTTTTGGCTGATTTGCTATGCTTTTCTGTAAAAAAAAAGCATAGTAAATCAGCCGGTTTACAAACTCCGATAGTCTGTTTCCTTTTTGAAACAGAATACCGGAGTTTGTACAGTGTTTTCTGGACTACCGGAGAATCAGTTTGATTTCCTGATAGTCCGGAAAAAAAACGGAGGGGTGGCAAGCCTAACTAAATCTTTTAGGAAAACTGACCAATTGCTAGTCAGCTTTACAGCAGGAGCAGAGGGCAAGGCCATATCCAAACAATCTCCCAATGGTTAGAACGCTGTATCCATATCTGCTAGAAATACCACGGGAAACTGCCCCCTAAGGGGAGGTCAGGACACATTCCACCAGGGCAACCTCCACCTCTGCAGCTTTTCTCAGAGGGGTCCCTACCAGGGATATCCTGGAGGCTGCAACATGGAGCTCTGTTCATACCTTCACCAAGCATTACCACCTGCCTATCTTCTCCAACTCCAGGGCAGGCTTTGCAACCACAGTCTTGCAGGGTATCCTAGCCAGCCCCCAGTCTTCTTGACTGCCTCCACCCTTTTCTTTAGCTTTGGGAATCAACCCAAGTATGATGACTACAACAGTGAAACACGAACATGGTACAGTTGTGTACACTTAGCATAAATGTAGATGTTGGAGTGTATTCACTGTTGCAGTCCTGGTTTCCCACCCTCCATCCCCCTTGTCTCTCTCTTTTCCTCACTCCTTACAGGGATTTTTAGTATTTACTTTCTATTGGTGGTGTTCTCCCACCATAACCTAGCTCCCTATTTAGGGGCTCCTGACATTTGGGGCAAGAAAAAGTGATGTAATGGTGTCCGCTTCCTGTTTTTATACCACTGACGACCTGACGCAGAAATACTAAGCCTCTGGTATTCGGGTAGACTGACAGCTACCCCTGGCAGGATAACCCAAGTGTGATGACTGCAACAGTGAATACCCTCTTAACATCTACATTTATGGTAAGTGTATACAACTGTACTTTCTGAAGAGCCTTGGTCTGCAAACACTTGTTAACACAATGTAAAAAAAAAAAAAAAAAAAAAAACAGAATTGGCCTGCTAACTTAGGTTTTACTATATTTGAACTCTGCCTCTGGCAGCTCCAGTCATTTGCTTGATTCAGTACAAATGATTCCTTGGCAAACAGGCAACCACAACTGTCATCTTAACTTTAAGTAATCCAGCAAATCCAGCTTTTCCTTTCCTTTAAGAACACCATTGGTTGTCAGGTTTGATCTTCACATGGTCTTCTGTAGCACTTAAAATCTGTTCCATTTGATAGGTTCATAGGTAGGTACTAGGCTGTCTGCCCGAAGGCATTTATATGCCTAGCCGGAATGTGTTGGCTTTCGCCACCCCCTTAGATTAGTTCCCTGTGCCTCTGTCCAGCAGAACCATTGAAGTGATCCCTGGGGTAAACTTTGTTTCCCATCCACTCGTCAAGGTTTCTGTTGAAGAGGGTTAGCTAGGAGCTCTGCCTAATGTAGATTGGAGTCTTGTTCCAGAGCATGGGAAGTCTCTGGGACAGGAATCTATCCCTCCAGCACGTCCTATTTATTGTGGTGAGGTTTAGGTCCTTGGAGCATGTGGCTCGAGTGGATATGGTTTTCTTTAGGTGGAGGATGTCTATCAATTCTGGGTTGGATATGACCTTGTATGTCAGGCAGAGATCACCTCTGAGTAGGCGGTACGCAACTGAGTACAGCTGGAGTTTCTTCAGTCGAGCTGCATAGGGCATCTGCTTGAGACCAGTGATCCTCTTGGTGAGGTACTTCTGTGGTCTTTACAGTTGTTGCAGGTGTCTTGTAAGGTACATCCCAAATGGGGCATTGTACTCTATGATGGGTCTGATGAGTGATGCATAGAGGGGCCCAATGACCTCTTTCGATCTGGATGCAAACCCTTTTGTGATTAGGTGGGCCACATGAAAGGATTTTCTAACCACTTTGGCAATGTGATTATCAAAGGAGAGGTTGCTATCTACTTGGGTCCCCAGATCCCTTATGTCTTCCATATTTAGGGGGCTACAACCTGTGTGGTAGTTTGTGGGTTATTTGTTTTTTTCCAAAGGGGATGACTATGCACTTTTTGGCATTTAGCTTGAGGCCATGGATGTTCTTCGTCTCACATTGCTGCAGTCATAACCTGTGGGTAGTCCGCTGTCCTCGGTCTGCCCGAATACCAAAGTGTTAGGCTGGCGTCGGTCATGGTCGCTCAGCTGACGTCAGTACGCAGTAGTACTTAAGCGCATGACCGACGCCATATCCTCAGTCTTTCTTGCCACGTGGTCCGAAGCAGAAGCAGCGTTTGCAAGTGCCGTTCGGCTTCCTGAAATTTTTCGTTTTACGAGTTTCAGACCGAAGACCAGTTGGGCTAAGTACCCCGTTGGGGAATATTTTTGTCTTTTCTTGCCTCAGTTAATCCGGATGTCAGAAAAAGTTAATTGTATTTCTTGTGGGAAACAGATACCTCATAGGGACTATCACTCTCTCTGTATTCCTTGCTTGGGGCCTGAGCACGACTTAGTCGGGTGTCGCTTTTGCGCTAGATTTAATAAGCGCACCATTAAACGCAGACTAGACTGTGCTAGGCTTGTTTTCGGTAAGCGGTGTAACTACAACATGCCGTCGGATCCTCCGACGCCACCGCAAAAGCGAAAAGATAAATCGTTAAAGTCTAAGCAGGATGAGTCCGCTATGACGCCGGTTCTATGGAATCTACGGTTGAATCTGTAGATCCAGCCGAAGTCTCGGCTGAATCACAGGGGGAACCTTTAATATTACAGGAATTGGCCTCTCAGGAGTTAGGTCAGGCCGAGGGGGCTTCTCAAGTTTCTGTGGTTCCATCCTTACAAAAGGTGATTAGGCCTTCTACTTCTGTCACTAAAGGCCCTGCTAAAGCTAGACCTGGTCTTTCTGGTACAGGCATCAGCCCAAGTTCTTCGGGCTCTGTTCCTAAAAAACATATGTTAAAAATGGCAGAGGATTTGATTACTTTAATCAGAGGCTCTGTCCCCTCCAGAGAAGAGGCCTAGAGTGGAGACCGATTTAGAGGGTTTGGAGCATTCCTCAGATTACTCTGAGTCTTCAGCTGAGGATATTCAGGATTTTCCTCCCTATTCTGATTCGGATGCAGAGGATTCCTGTCCTCCTGCTTCTCCTCCAGAGGATTTTTCCTTTTCTGAAACCTTGCACTCCATGAGGGAGCATTTCAAGTGGGAAGGTCAGGATTTTTCAGATTCTCGTAAGAGGCTTAGGGAATTTTTGTTTTTGCCACAGCATAGGCCTTTGGCCATTCCCCCTGTTTTAGATGTTGTTCAGGATGTTTTTTCTGAAGCTTCCCTTAATCCTGATTCTTTACCCCCTGCCCCTGTCAAGCCAGACAGGTATTACAGAGTTCCAGAGGCTCATAAATATTTGTATAAGAGTCCTAGAGCTGACCCGGAAACTATTATTCAAGGACCTAAGGGTGTCAGGGCTTCTGTAGTTAAGAATCCTGTACCTCTGGATAAAGATTCTAGAGCTTTGGATAGGTGGGGTAAAAAAGTGTATACCTCCTCCACGCTAGCTATGAGGGCTTTAAATTGCCAGTTTCATATGCTGAAGTATCAAAACGTTCTGTTAGGTCAGTTGAAATCTAAGGTAGATGCTTTAGCTGAGGGTATAGAGTGTAAGGAATTGCAGGGCTTAGTTCATGCCTCAGATCAGGTTGGTAAGCATTCTTTGCAGTGTGGCTTCGATGCTCTTCAGGCTTCTTCCAGGGTGGCTGCTACTGGTTCAGTTATTCGTAGGCATGCCTGGCTTAAGGATCAAAATTTGTCAGAGCATGTTAAAGCTCGAATTTTGGATGCTCCCCTTCAATTTGAGGTTCTTTTTGGTTCTCCTGTGGAGTCAGTGTTGAAAAAGATGGAAGACAAAGCTAAGTCCATGCAGACGGTTAAGGAATTTTTGCAAGTGCAGCCCCCTAAGTTTAGTAGGAATTGGCCTGCAAAAGGATGGTCTTACCCTTCTACCGATTTTCAGTCTAAGGGCAGGTCTAGACGTGGTAGAGGCAGAGCTCACGCTCAGGGTTCTTTCAGACCTAGGACTTGGAGTTCTCCTGCACAATCTTCTGGTGAGGGCAGGGGTCAGCCTTTTCGTAAACAGACCCAATGACCTGTATCTCCAGCTGCCAGATTCTTCCTGCCTGGCAGCTCCTCTAGGAGGAAAGTTGGCTTTATTCAAACAAAATTGGCTTTTGGTCACCCAGGACAAATGGGTGTTGGACATTATAAATCTAGGTTACAAGTTTTATTTTCACACCTTCCCTCCTTTCAAAGGCATGCCAGATGTACCTCCTCAGCAAAGGCTGGAGGCTCACAAACAGATTTCTTTGCTTTTGCAAATGGGTGCAATCCAGGTGGTACCTCCGTCAGAAGTAGGCCTAGGGTTTTATTCTCGCCTATTCCTTGTGCCAAAGAAAGGAAACACTTGGAGGCCAATTCTGGATTTGTCCATTCTCAACACATACCTAGACATTCCAAAGTTCAAGATGTTAACTTTACAGCAACTTCTGCCTCTGCTAGGCAAAGATCACTGGATGGTAACTCTGGATCTCAGAGGCTTATCTTCACATTCCTATCGGGCCCAGCTGCAGGAGGTTCCTGCGTTTTCGGGCTGGTACTTTTCATTATCAGTTCTCTGCATTGCCCTTTGGCTTATCTACTGCGCCCAGGGTGTTCACAAAGGTCCTGGCTCCTGTGATAGCCTTCTTAAGACTGAGAGGAATACAAATTTATCCTTATCTGGACGATTGCCTCATTCTTGCTCAAGACAAAGACAAGTTACTTCAACAGCTACAGTATGTAATGGCAGTTTTAAGGTGCCTAGGGTATTCTGTGAACGAAACAAAGTCCAGTCTAGTACCCTCTCAGGACATGTGCTTTCTGGGTGTGAGACTGAATACAGCCTCTCAGATGGCTTTTTTGACCCCGGACAAACAAAGAAATCTTCACCTATACTTCCAGCAACTATCAGTAATGTCCAGGCTGACTGCAAGGACAGTCCTTTAAGCCTTGGGGTTCATGGCACCTTGCATTCTGGTACTTCCCAATGCCAAACTGCATATGAGGAAGTTACAATGGTATCTCAAAAGTGTATGGACTCAACACTGCCACGATTCGGACACTGTCATTCAGATAATACCTTGCATCCAGAAGGAATTCTTGTGGTGGGCTCAGGAATGTCACCTAAACAAGGGACTCTCTGTGACCCGACCAGAGGCGAGTCAGATAACGACAGATGCCTCAGACCTGGCTTGGGGAGCACACTTCAATGGGAAATGGATTCAAGACACGTGGCCTCCCAGACCACAGCATCTGCATATCAACATGAAGGAGATGTTAGCAGTCCAATTTGCCCTGATGGCTTTCAAGGATCTATTTCAACCAGGACAGGTGTTGATTCAAACAGACAACACAACAGTCATGTGGTATATCAACAAGCAGGGGGGAACCCATTCTTACCCTCTATGCAGACAAGCTATGATTTTGTGGGAGACTGCTCTGAGTTTGCATCACTCTTCAAGCACGGTTTCTGCCAGGAGCACAGAACTCCTTAGCAGATGTATTGAGCAGACAAATTGTGGATCCTCACGAGTGGAAATTGGATCCTCACGTATTCCAACAGTTGACAGTGGCTTGGGGAACTCCAGACATAGATCTGTTCGCTTCTCCACTAAATTTCCAACTGCCAAAATTCTGCACAAAGATGTTTCACCCAAAAGCTTGGAAAGTGGATGCTCTATCTTTCAGTTGGAACAACCTTCACGTCTATGCTTTCCCTCCTCTGCCTCTCCTTCCCAAGGTACTCTTGAAAGTCAGGCAGGACAAGCCTTGCATGATTCTAATAGCGCCAGATTGGCCACGTCAGCACTGGTATCCTCTTCTGAGGAGTTTAGTACAGGAGCCTCCTTGGCCTTTGCCGAAAAATCCACACCTGTTGTCTCAGGCAAGCAATCATTTTCTCAATGTCAGGGTGCAGTCCCTGCATCTGACAGCCTGGCATATTCTGTTTTAGACCCGGGGGGGGGTCTCAGCTTCCTCAACAAGTTTTGAATGTCATTTTGGAAGCCAGACGGCCTAGTACTAGAAAAGTTTATGCTGATAAATGGAGGAGATTTTTTCTTTGGAGCACAGCAAAGAGCTTTGATGTCTCAGTGCCTAATTTGAGTTTTACACCACAGTACCTTACTGAATTATTAGACAAGGGTTTGTCTTTTTCCTCCGTGAAAATTCATGCTGCAGCCATTTCTGCTCACTATGATTGTGACCCTCCTTTATTTTCTCACCCTTTGTTTAAACAATTTCTTAGAGGGGCAAAAAACATAAGACTCCCACGTAGAGCTCCTACTCCTTCCTGGGATCTCAATTTTGTGTTGGAAAAGCTTACTTTACCTCCTTTTGAACCTGCAGCTACGTCTGACTTGAAGTTTTTGTCCTGGAAGACTGCTTTTTTGTTGGCCATTACGTCTGCTAGGAGGGTATCTGAATTACAGGCTCTCATGGCAGTTGAACCCTTCCTGATATTTCATAAGGATAGGGTGTCCTTGCGGACTAACCCTACTTTTATGCCTAAAGTTATTTCTAATGTGGCCTTGAACCAGTCTATTCATTTGCCTACTTTCTATGCTGATCCCCAAAATAAAGGGGAAAAAATCTTGCATTCTTTGGATATTCACAGGCAGTTACGCTATTATTTGAGCAGAACTAAAGATTTCAGTAAGACTCAGCAGTTATTTATTTCTTTTGCTTTGGGTTCACAGGGGAAGGCTGTTTCTAAGCAGACTATTTCTAACTGGATTGGCCATTGTATTGCTTTTTGTTGTTCTCATCATGGGAAGGATGTTCCTGCGGGGATCAGACCTCATTCCACTAGAGCAACCGCCACATCTACTGCTTTTTAAGGGGGGTAGCTACTAAGGATATTTTGGAGGCAGCTACTTGGAGTTCAGTGCACATCTTTACTAAACATTACCATCTCCCTCTTTATTCTAAGTCTAGGGCTGGGTTTGCCACTGCAGTTTTACAGGGCATGTTGGCAGCTCCTAATGCTTTTTAGTTTGCCAGCCTCCCTTTATCTTTGCTTTGGGATTCTACCCACAGGTTATGACTGCAGCAATGTGAGATGAAGAACATAGTACAGTTTTGTACCTACCATAAATGTAGATGTTCGAGGATCCACATTGCTGCAGTCCAATTTTCCCTCCCTCCTTCCCCTCTATAGTTTGGGGTTGCTGTGTTTCTTTTGGGATAATTATTCTTTTATTTAGGTTGGTGGTTGGGTATTTCTATTTTGGCTATGGCCTTTCCTTTTTAGGCCTTCTGACATCTGGGGCAAGAATGACTGAGGATATGGCGTCGGTCATGCGCTTAAGTACTACTGCGTACTGACGTCAGCTCTGAGCGACCATGACCGACGCCAGCCTAACACTTTGGTATTCGGGCCGACCGAGGACAGCGGACTACCCACAGGTTATGACTGCAGCAATGTGGATCCTCGAACATCTACATTTATGGTAGGTAAAAAACTGTACTTTTTGACACCAGGTATCTGTTTCAGTGAGACCCTTTTGGAGGATGCCTATGTCAGCCGGAGAGTCAATTATAGCCCCTAGTTTGCAGTCGTCTGCAAACTTGGTCAGCCATGGTCCCCCTGTGCTTGCCTGTACCTCTGAGAAGTATATGCCGAACAGGAGAGGTCCTAGGACTGAGCCCTGGGGAACGCCACTTGTAACCAGTTTAGAGTCCGACCTAGCTCCCGCAACTCTTACCATGTGGGTTCTGTCCATGAGAGAGTTGGCAACCCATCTCGTGACGTAGGGGTTTATGTTCAGGCTGGTGAGCTTGTCTATAACACCTGAGTGGGGAATGATGTCGAAGGCCTTTGCAAGGTCTAGGTAGGCTGTGTGGACCACCTTTCCCTCGTCTATAGCCTTGGTAACGGTCTCAAAGAAGTCCACCAGATTTAGGAGGCATGATATGCCCTTAACAAAGCCGAACTGGGTAGGGTCCAGTGTTTGGTGGTTTCAAATGTCTCTGTTGAGATCCATGATGATGCGCTCCATAGCTTTGCAGACCAAGCTAGTCAGGTTTGTAGGGCTATAGTTCCCAGGGTCCGTTGTGGCTCCACCTTTGTGGAGTGGAATAACCATTGCTGTGCGCCACTCTGTGGGCACATTGCCTGTGGAGAGGTTGAGTTTAAACAGTGTGTTTAGGTGAGAGGTTAGTTCATCTTTGAGCTTGTGTAGGATGCAGCCTGGGACTGGTCCCATTGATGCTGTGTCTTTGGCTTTGGAGAGGGCTGTTTTAACCTGAGCGTCTGATTTCAGGGGCACTACATTCTTCTGGTATAGTTATGGGCCTTTTTGGGGTGAGAAGGGGGTGAAGTTTGCACTGAACCTGTATGCCAAGATGTTGGCTATATTGGTTGGTTCAGTGTATTTTGTGCCATTCTGCACTAACGCCGAGCAGATCTGAGAATTGCCACTTAGATTCTTGACATAGCTAAAGAATGCCTTGTGGTTTTCTTGGAGTCCATGGCAATTTTTCTTTCAAAGCTAGCCTTAGATGATTTTATGAGGGAACGTAGTTTCTTGCTGATACTAATCAGGGATGGCTTCCCTTCTTGGGATTTTACTCTCTTCTGTACTAGTTTCCTCCTATTGTATAGTTTGTTTATGGCAGGGGTTCACCAGACTGGTTTCCTTTTCTTGGAGGAGTGAGTCTTTGTTTTGTTTGGGATAGCACGATCCATGCATTCTTGTAGGTGCCTGTAGAGTGCATTAGTAAAGGATTTTGCAGCTTGGGCAGCGTTATCCTTTAGCATGGGGGCTTTGAAACTTCCCACCTCGGTCTTAAGTAACGTGAAGTTTGCTTTTGAAAAGTTTTTCACGGTGGTTTCTTTGACCAGGGGTGGTGGCGGAATGTGGATATCCAGAGTAATTAGTTTATGGTCATATCTTACCAGCGAGGGTTTGACCTCTGGTGTGGAAAACCAGTCACCCATGTTGGTGAGGACCAGGTCCAGTATGTTGTCACCTCTGGTGGGGGTGTTGACCAGTTGATCCAGGGCATTTGAGTTTATAAATTCTAGGAAATGTTTGGCAAGGGAGTTTGTACTTGAGTAGTTCTCCCAGTTAATGTTTGGGTAATTGAAATCACCCAATATCAGGGTGTTTGGTAGGACCTTTATGTTTCCAGGAATGCGGAGTGGGGGTCCTGGGACATGGGTGATCTGTAGCAAGCTATAATTTGAATAGCAGTTTTGCCCATCATTAGTTGCACATGGATGATCTGTGAAGCATCGTGCTGTGCCACTAACCTGGAGGTGTGGGCATCCTTGAGTATGGAAACTCCCCTGCCTTTTGTATTTCGGTCCGGGTTTTGTGGCCGAAATGTATGGTAAGAGTTGTAGCCTGGTAGTGCTGGGGTGCTCTCTGGAGCCTTAAACCAGGTTTCTTATTACTGCACATATGTCTGTTTTCTCCATACTTAGGAGTGCCTCGTGTGTGTGCATTTTGAGGTTTAGACTTCTGGCATTGAGTAGCATTACCCTCAGTTTTTTGTTACTTGTGCTATTTACGGCGGTGGGTTTGTCTTTTGAGCCTTACCTAAAAAAGGCACTATGGGGGTGGCAAGAGCCTTTGCCAGTATTCGAAAGCCTAAGGGTGACAGGTGCAAGCAGTCTCTAGCGAAGCAGCGTGGCTTGTCGAGCATTTCATCCCAGGCTGACTGACACTGGATCCCCTTTGAATGACACCAGAAGCTTAGCCAGTTATTGAAATTGATAATTTTTTCTCTATACCGTGGTATCATTCTTGGTGAGGGCAGGATGCTACTCAGGGTCATACCGGCTTGGGCTACGTGATCAGAGAGCTCCTCCAGGTTTCTTTTCATGTAGTCCAGGGAGGTACAGTCAGGACATTCACACCAACATGGACAATGACAGTCCTATTTGTACTTGTTCTGGAGTGACCTGAGTGCTTGTGTTATGTGGCGGATCCTGGCACCCAACAGTCGGCTAACAGTAACCTTCTCCTTGTTCAGCCTAGTGAGTGGGATGTCAGTGTGCCTGACTATAGAGTCACCTATTACGAGTGTGTTGGGTATGTTATTTTGTCTTAATAGTCGCCTCACAGTAAGATGTCCTGTTCGATTCTCAGCTAAAGCGTCTTCTGTGTGGAGACGTGCGTGAATGGGCGTACCTTCGTTGAAGGTTATGCATCAGGCCTGTCAAGCCGGTATGTAAAAATCTACTGCCAATCATTAGTGGACTGGAGTTCCGCTGTGGTGACCCCTAACCAGGAAAAGCCGAAAGAAACAACAACAGCTGTGATTGTGTGGCACACTGGTTTTGTGAAGTATGTGTTTCATGGCTTGTGTTGAGGGGTGGAGGTTGCTTGGATGTCTGCTTTGGCAGTCTCTGTTGCTTCTGTAGATTTTTATTTAGAGCCACCAAGTACGTTTTCGTGTATTTGTATGTTTTTTGCTGGTGCTGGTTTCCTAGGTCTATGTGAGACTGGTGGTGTGATGCAAGTAATTCCCTTCTCTTGACTGCCTGGTCCAGTCTTGGGTTGAGAGAGCTTTAGCCTCAGGTTTGGCTTTATAATTGCATCTCTCGCATGTATTAGTGTTTGGTAGAAGGAGGAAAGGGTGGTCTGTGTACATGAGGCTATTGTAACATTGCCTCTAAATGCCCAGATTCACCAGTTGGACTGGAGAGTACAACTGAAACTGCCCTTTGGATGTGCCTGGATAGGTACAGTGAACTGTGTTTTACTGATTGGCTCCTAAGGTCAAATAGAGAGCCTTGTCCTTCTCTACAGTATAGGGGGTGGGAGTGGGGTCTAGTGCCAAGGTTTATTAGTGCTTGCTATAAGTTTTGAGCAAGTGCCGGTATGAGAAGTGAATGGTTTGACTGCTCAAGTTGAAAGTTTGTCTAGTTCCAATGGAAAAATTGAAGAGTAGACTTTGTGGTGCCGGGAATAGTTATACCCTAGCTACTCGGCGTGAGGAACCGCGCAAATGTGGGTTTTATAGCAGAGAAATGAAAGAGAAGTTAGCCCAAAATGGCCAATAAACTACTAATTTCTGGGCTGAAATCACTCCTCCAGGGACAGATAGGCTGCTCAAAGCTCCCTCTCTCAGAGTGAACAGAGAAACTTCCTTCTATCAAAGTAAGGTATGGGCAAACACAGAAACTTGTAACACAGCCCTGAATTCAGCACTAACCTGAAAACTGGACTATACTAGCTTAGAAAGGCGGGAAAACAAGTATATTCTTTGTTTTTTTTTTTGTTTGTTTTTTTCAGAAAATAAAGCAGATACAATCAAAAAAACACTTTAAATGCACAGAAATGGCCATCACACTCGAGTGTGTAGCCTACAACAGTTAAACAGGTAATTTAAACACAAAAACGACTTTGTTAAAGTGCAGGCAGTAAAATAAGTACAATATGTAGCTGAAACAAGCTGTTTAAATCACAGAAACTATATAAAATTGGTGTTTTAGGTGGAAATAGCTAAAGGCAGCAAGAAAATGCAGAAAAATGATAATCACTCCAAAGTCTCTCTTTTTGTCTCTCTGCTGCTGTAGGAACTGTGCCAGGGCACCAGGCAGGAGCTTGCTGAGCTGTATACTAGCACAAAAACCTTGCAAATGTGGGTTTTATAGCAGGGAAATGAAAGAGAGAGAAATTAGCTCAAAATGGCCAATAAAACTACTAATTTATGGGCTGAAACCACTCCTCCAGGGACAGATAGGCTACTCAAAGCTCCCTCTCTCACAGTGAACAGAGAAACTTCCTTCTATCCAAGTAAGGTATGGGCAAGCAGAGACTGCTTTTCAGGACGGCGTTGACCTTTTCTCAAATCTCCATTAACTCATTGCAGGGATTATATTTATAGACATTGGCAAAAAAAAAATGGGGGATTTATGAATAATGGCTTCTTTGTGTTCTTGTTGATTTTCCACCTCATCACCTTTGTCTTGCTGCAGATGCATGGGAAATGTATCGGACTGTCCTGTTATGTTTCATAGTTAAACTTTAATCGCTTCAAAACTATCAGGAACTTTAACATTCTGGCTGAGCAGACATTTAAGCTATTTTTGGCATAGGGAACAGAGTGGTATGGCTACTCCTTTCCATCTTGCTTTCCCACCATGTCTCCCTCCTATCTCTCTAGTTCGTGCACTGTTTCTTTCTCTACTGTAACATCACTTAAGGGATGACTTCATTATTCATATTTAGAACAAAATTCACATTGAATTTCAAGTTCGCTATTTTCAACAAATTTCTACTTTAATTATATGGAATGACTTGATGACTTTTTAATATTGTTTGTGCCCTGTCTGTCTAAAATTGAATCATTTGAAAAATTATTGTGGCAGGTTCCAGTATGAATTCTTTGATGTAGCATAATTTCCAGAAACCATATTTGTTCACTGTGATGCCAGATAATAAGTAGAAAGTTATGGACAAAGGTCCTCTACAGGTCTGCCACTGTGTGGGACTAGTGCCCTGATTTATCTTTCGCATCTGTCCCAGTTCCTGTCTTTCTTTGTTGAGCTTATGAGAAGCTTGCACAGAACTCCATGTTTCTGGGGATAAAGAATCTGTGATTAAAGACTGATGTTAAGTTGTCTATCTCGCCTTCATTCTTGTTGGATGGGTTTGGAGCCGAACCTCGGCTCCGACTCGGCCACTCTAAAAGCTCGAGAGCTAGTTCCACCAGCTCAAGGCTCCCCTATATCCCACAATGCTAGGCGGTAACTCCTCAGATCTCGTTTGCCGCTATAGCGATCGAGGTGCGTTTCAACCGGCTCGTCAGGTCAGTTTAAAAAAATAGTTAATATCTTAGTTAAACTCCCCTTTAAGTTAGTTTTTCTTCATAGATTTAAGTAAGTAGTTCCCTTCCCTTTCCAGTCAAAATTTTCCCTTTTTTTTCCTGAAACTCACTTGAGTTCTTCCTTTGGGCCTTAGGCCCAGTCCCTCCCTTCCTACTAGTTGGAGTGATTGTGTTTGTAGGGACTTAATTTTCTAAATTACTTGTAATTTAATTTAATTTTCTAATAAGTGTAATCTGTGTGTGTGTGTGTGTGTGTGTGTGTGTGATTGTGTGATTACATTTACTACTTTAGACATGTCTAAGGATTCAAAGGTCTCAGGCTTTAAGAAGTGCGACTCGTGCTGTCAGAAGATGTCTCTGACAGACGGTCACACTTCTTGTATGTACTGCCTGGGACCTTTGCACCTGCAGGACTCATGTGCTGTTTGCCATGGCTTCAGCCCTAGAGTCCTGCAGGAGTGTAAAAATAAGCTCATTCTAAGGGGCTTATTGAAGCCTGAGGGTCCCCCGACTCAGTCTTCCGGGAAACCCTCGAAGCCTACCAGACCATCGGCTCCAGTATCTGAGTCGTCTTCTGGGGCTTCGAAGGCTGTTCGAACATCGGCTCCGGCCGGAGCCGATGATTCTCAAACTCATGTTCCTGCTATTTCCCAGACACCGGTGAGTCTGCTCCGATCAGATTGTCGGAACCGACCTCCAGAAAAAGGTCCCGGTCACCATCTATCAGCTCCGTTCATTCGGCTCTAGCATCTCCATGCTGTCTGAACGGAGCCATAGATCTCACTCCTCTAGGTCATCGAGACTTTCAGATCATGACCTTCAGAGGGTAGTGAGTCGACTTCTTAAGTCCGAGGCACTGGCCCAGATGCTTCAAAGCCTGACTCAACAGTCGATGGCTAATCCCATCACTCAGAATATTCCTTCTCTGACTCCTTTGAGTTCGGAGCGGGGGCGGCTCGGACCCGAGACTGTGGCTGCGTCTGAACCTATACTGTTGTCTTCGGTACCGTCGTCTGCTCCGATTTCTTCCTTGGAGGAATCTCGGCGCCGGATTTCCCTCGGCTCTGAGGGGGCGAGTGGCATCGGACCCTTGTCCGACCCCGCTCTCCCTCTCGGTGCTTCGGCGCTGGTGAGTTCGGCTCCGACATCGGCCTCGGAGCCATCATTGTCGGTGCCGGGGGAGGTTTCCAGCTTTTCGGAGCGGAGACCTCTGGCTCTGCCTGACAGGGGTGCCTTCGAGGTCATGAGGAGCGTGTTAGAACCTGGTTCGACACCACAGTCTGCTCCATCTGCCCCTCCCTCCACGGTGCCTCCGATGATTTCTGCTCACTCCCTCATCCCGGATCGCAGAGAGCCAGCTCCTCAAGTATCCCCAGTGGGGATCTCCTTTTCCGAGGCTTCTCCTGACCCGGTAGGAGAGCCTCCTAGGAAGAGGCAGTGCAAGAGGAAGCACATAGACTCCCCTGAGTCTGTCACCTCTGACACTGATTTAGAGAATTCTGAAGGGTCCCCTCGTTCCCCCTCTGAAGATGTCTCTTTTGCAGACATCCTCGAGATCCTAAAACAGAGTGGGAATTGGCCAGCCCTCAACCCTTCAGAGGATGAATTGGTGTATCTTGAGGCGTTTGGCTCTCGCCCTTCCACCTCCTGGGTGTCCCCTCCTTTTGACCCCCTTATGCAGGTGGTGGCAAAGAAGGCCTGGACGACTCCTGACTCTGTGGATCCCACCCCCAGGAGACCTAAGTTTATCACTGCCCCCAAGGACAAAGAGTTTTTGACCAAAGGTGTTTCTGTGGATGCTATGGTGGTGGCTGCAGTCACCAAGAAGGAGCTAGCTGATCCTTCAGTGCCTGTCCATCCTCCTAACAAGGAGTCTAGGACTATGGACAGGTACGGGAAGCGGATGTTCTCATCAGCGACCTTTTCTATGCGCTCGCTGAACTACCTCTGTCATTTCACTCATCTCCAGAGAGATTTGATTAAGGAAGCGAGTGAAATGTTAAAGGATCCAACAGCTGCGGGTTTTCAGGATAGGATGAACTCTCAGCTGGCTACCCTCAACTCAATAGTTAACTCCTCCATGCGCCTCCTTTCGTATGCGGCGGATGGAGCGAGTAGAGCGGCAGGTACAGGTGTGGCCTTACGTCGGCACGCCTGGATGTGGCTATGTAATTTTGCGGACCCTTTCAAGGTGTCCTTCACTAACTCCCCGTTTGATGGATCATCCCTCTTTGGTCCTCAAGTGAAGGAAACTCTGACTAGGTGCGAGACTGAAGGCAAGACTCTCTCTGCTGTGGGAGTCCGTTTTTATACTCTTTCTAGGCCTTACCCCAAAGGCCAGAAGGGCGGAAAGATGTGGTTCCGCAAACAATCTCAAGGAGCTTTGCCTGACGCACAGAGTCGGTTCCCCTCTAAAGGCAGAGGGGGGAACAATAATGGTAGACACCGCCCTAGAGGCAGAGGGGGCCCGCAGAATCAGGGCAGTCGAGAGACCTTCACCGACGAGCCCTTTCAGAATCCCTGAGGTGTTGCCCGACTGTCCACCTTCGGTGGCAGTCGGGGGAAGATTATCTCTGTACCCAGAAGCCTGGCAATTCCTAACTCAAGACAAGTGGGTACAGTCTATCATTTCCGAAGGCTATACAATCCCATTCTTTCACATTCCAAAGCAATCAAAGAAATCCCTTCCAGATGTTCTACCCAGTCAAGGGGAGCAAGCAGCGCTAGAAATATCAAAGCTGCTTGCAAAAATAGCCATTCAACAAGTTCCAGCAGACCAACAAGGGTCCGGAATCTACTCCAAATTCTTTTTGGTTCCAAAGAAAACAGGGGACTGGAGACCCATTTTGGATCTCAGCAACTTGAACAAGTCTGTCAAGAAAACAAAATTTCGGATGGTCACGCTGCAGTCCATTCTACCCCTTTTGGGGCGGGACAACTGGATGTGCTCTATAGATCTCCAGGATGCGTACTACCACATCAAAATGAGCCAACGCTCCAGGAGATTCCTCCGCTTAAGGCTGGGAACCAGTCATTTCCAATTCAGGGCCCTGCCCTTTGGACTCACTACAGCCCCCCGAGTGTTTACCAAATGCATGGCAGTGGTCTCCTCTCATCTGAGACGTCAAGGATTCCAAGTGTTTCCGTATTTAGATGACTGGCTCCTCACAGCACCCACCAGGCATCTCCTACTTCTTGCCAGAGACTATACCTTTCACACATGTCAAACATTAGGCATTGCAATAAATTACGAAAAGCCTGTCTTGTCGCCTTGTCGTGTTATTACCTTCATAGGCGTAAATCTAGACACAGTCAGCATATTAGCCAGACTCCCAGAGCAGAGAATAGCAGACATACACAGACAAGTCTCTCTTGTCTTGCAAAGCAACAAAATCAAAGTCAGACTGGCCCTGAAGGTCTTGGGGTTAATGGCAGCTGCTATCCCTCTTCTTCCGTTAGCCAGATTCCACATGAGAATCTTACAATGGATGCTATTCACACAATGGTCGTACCAGCAACTTCCAATGTCCCATTCCATCATAACACAATCGTGCAGGAATCATCTTTCTTGGTGGATCACATCCCCCCAGCTCTTCCTAGGAAGACCCTTTGTTCCTCCCCCTCCGGTTGCTACACTGACAACGGACGCCTCCCTGATCGGGTGGGGGGGGGCATTACCAGGGCAGGACGGTTCAGGGCATATGGCAACCTTTCGAACGCCACTTGCACATAAATGTCCTAGAGATGAGAGCAGTGCTTCTAGCGTTGCAAGCCCTACAAGACTCCCTTCCCAAAGGAACTATAGCAATTCGGACAGACAAATATGTCTGTAGTGTGGTACTTCAACAAACCAGGCGGAACCAGATCCTACCCCCTATGTCGAGAAGCACTCAGACTGTGGCAATGGGCAATTTCTTCTCAGCGATTTCTGTTAGCAACGCACATCCCCGGGAAGTCCAATGTGATTGCGGACAAATTGAGCAGAGCTATTCTCATGCCTCACGAGTGGTCTCTGAAGAATTCAGTGTTGGACAAAGTCTTTCGAAAGTGGGGCGGACCTTGCTGCGACCTTTTCGCTACTCCCCAAAACAACAAGTGTGACGATTATTTCACCCTCTTTCCCCAACCAGGCCATCCCAGCAGAGATGCTCTAGTCCACGATTGGCCCCGGGGACTTCTGTATGCCTTTCCTCCCTTTCCACTGATATCTCAACTAATACAGAAAGCCATCGCTCAGAAAGCTTCCATGATCCTCATTGCCCCTTACTGGCCTCGACAGGTTTGGTTCCCATTTCTTCACCGTTATCTCTTGGAGCAACCCTGGCATCTGGACCCAGTTTCAGACCTCTTGACCCATCAGTCGGGTCAGTTGCACCGCTCCCTCCCTTCTCTGAACCTCACAGCATGGTTTCTCCAATTCCAACTCTAGCCAGGCTTCCTCTAATATCTCACTCAGTTAGAGATATTTTAATAGCCTCTCATAAATCTTCCACTCGGAAGATTTACCATAGTAAATGGAAACGTTTTTCCTATTGGGCGCATTCAAAGGATATAGATCTTTTCACTGCTTCCATTCAATCAGTTCTAGATTTTCTAGCCGAACTTTTCCACTCAGGTTCGTCTCCTTCTACCATTAAGGTTCAATTGGCAGCTATATCTAACTTTCATGTTGGAGTCTCAGAGTCCTCCATTATGTCTCAAACTCTGCAAAGCCTTTTTAAAGGGAGTTTTTCTCCTCAAACCGCCTATCAGGGATCCTCCTCCTCTATGGGATCTCAACTTGGTTCTGACGTCCTTGATTCTTCCCCCCTTCGAACCTGCGGCTTCATGCTCAATGAAATTGCTATCTTGGAAAACACTCTTTTTGGTAGCTATTACTTCGGCCAGAAAGTCTCTGAACTTCATGCTCTGTGTAGTCGATCCCCTTATCTTTTGTTTCATAAGGATAGGGTGTCCTTACGTACCAACCCGTCCTTTTTGCCTAAGGTAGCTTCACCGGCAAATTTGAATCAAACCATTGATCTTCCTGTGTTCTTTCCTAACTATTCGAACAGATCGGAACAAAAATTACATTGGTTAGACGTTCATCGCCAACTTAGGTACTATTTAGACAGGACCAAACAATTTAGGAAGTCTGATCAACTGTTTGTTTCCTATGCAGAAGGCAGAAAGGGTCTTCCAGTTTCTAAGGTATCTCTTTCTAGATGGCTTACTTCATTGATTACCTTTGTGTATGAGATCAGACATCAACAGTTGCCAACCAAACCCAGGGTCATTCAACTAGAGCTTTAGCTACATCTATAGCTTTCCAACACAGATTGCCTATTGATTCGATTTGTGCTGCAGCTACTTGGGCTTCTTCCCATACCTTCATTTCTCATTATAAGTTGGACTTAGCCTCTAGAGACCGAGCCAACTTTGGTTCCACTGTACTCAAGAGTCTGTTCCGATAGGCCACCCGGGACAAGGTGCTAGGGACGCGGTCCCATCCAGCAAGAATGAAGGCGAGATAGACAACTTAACATTTAGAAGTTATGTACCTACCATAACGTTCCATGTTAGTTGTCTTCTTCTCGCCTTCTTTCTTGCATCCCACCCTCCTTCCCCCTAGCCTGGACAGACCTAGAGGAGTTTGTTTGGTGACCTTTATCTTTTCTCTTTTCTACCACCTCTATATGTGTGTGTGTGTGTGTGTGTGTGTGTGTGTGTGTGTGTGTGTGTGTGTGTGTGTGTGTGTGTGTGTGTGTATATATATATATATATATATATATATCTTCCTCAGTCAGGTTCAGGTTTAGGACACCCTTTTAGGCAGCCTATAGAGGTGGGTTATTCCTTTTCTCCTATATTATGGAATTTTCCTAGCTGGGCCTAGCTTACAAACGAGATCTGAGGAGTTACCGCCTAGCATTGTGGGATATAGGGGAGCCTCGAGCCGGTGGAACTAGCTCTCGAGCTTTTAGAGTGGCCGAGTCGGAGCCGAGGTTCGGCTCCGAACCCATCCAGCAAGAAAGAAGGCGAGAAGAAGACAACTAACATGGAACGTTATGGTAGGTACATAACTTCTAATTATAGCTTTCTGTATGTACTTCCATATAGCCTGCTATAACTTTGGTTGCACTGATGCAGTTGTGTCTGTGCTGAGTGGCAGTGTTTGGATTTTAATCTTTTTTTCTTTTTTTTTTTTTTGCTGCCCAATTCCTGGTGATCATGTATCATTCCTCCCACATTCCCGTTAGTTCCACTGGAAGATAAGAGCCATGTGTGTTACTCTTTCCCAGGGTTGAGTGGCTAGAGCAGTGCCATTATGATGCTTGAGAAACTGGAAAGTTTTCACTTTGTCTAACAGTTTCCTCTTTCAGACTCCCATGACAGCCCGAGGGGTTGTTGTGTAGTTTATTAAAAGTGTGAGGAGTGAGTCTTCCACTTCCACAAAGCTGTCCCCACCCTTTTGAAAAGCAGGCACCCTTCAGTGATCACCATGATCTACAGTCGCCACTGGGGATTGCACATGAAGTTCACACTGCAGGCATACACTTACCAACTTTCTCCCAGAGAGAGGTGAGCAGAATATACATTATAATTTCTATTTTTCCACTGGTCACCTGCAAGTTACTACTTGAACCTGGGTCATGAGGGTTGTAGCCAGGGCTTTATCAGGTTATACCAGCACAGCTGGCTTTCCTATTTTTCACATAATACTAAGGGAAGGCTGTTCTAAAAGTACCATTTCATTATGAAGACTTATTTCAGTAATCTTCTGAAGGTCATCAGCTTTTGGCTTTCAGATACCCTAACTTTGAGCTATCTGTGTAACATATAAGGCATATGTTTTGAAAGTTTGTGGACCGTGAGAAGTCGCATATGACCTACGTAATTTGGTCCAAAATTGATTTGCCAACTATCTGATTTTCATCTGAATATAATGTATTAGGGCTATTATTTTGTGCACTCTTCTGTCCCATGTACCTGACAATTATCTATTTGTTGCCACAACCATGACTATTCATTCCCATTACTGGGGTAAGTTAAGAGCCATTTGTATAATGGCCATCATTTAGGCAGCCATGAGGGATATTTCCATCTTGTGGGCCTATCCCTTCTGATAGCTGAAGTGGGTGCTTGTAGACAGAGCATACTTAGTCTTCCCTGTGGGTATATATATTCCCATATATACTTCAGAAAAGCTGCTACATGGATGGTCTTGTCTTAGCCAAATGCAAGTCCCTGGCTCACACACAATGCTCTGGAACTCTCCTTTCAGTAGGTGCCACCACTGTAACAGCCTGGACCACATCCCTGTGATGGGCAAATTAGCACTGGGTATTCATTGCTGGCACCTCCATTGCTGAACTTTATATTCACTGTCTAGTCACATGGGTCACAGGGCTTTATCTCTTTGTGTCATGAAACAGAGTATTAGTAAAATTATCTCCAAAGGATTGTGATGTTGCCTTCTGTTTTTCTTTGGACATGCAAAAGATTCACCGATAGTTGTCAGGCCAAAGATACCATCAGGGTGAAGTCTGCAAAAGAGTGGTTTTAAGTTTTTTGAAGTTGCTGTCAAGATTTGAGTCTGAGATAAATTACATAAAATATTTTTACGCTGTTACTTGAAGATTATTGGACAGTTTTTAACTTGATTGTTGATATAACACATTACAATGGTTTTGTCTATAATGACCCAAATACACCTGTTTTCCTGGTTCAAGGCTAGCGCCTGCTCCACAGATATGTATTTCTCCTGTTTGTTCCACCTGCTTTGTGCTTTCAGATACTAACTGTGGGGAAGACCGGTCTATAGAGGATTTTTGGGTGGCTGTTATCACTAGATGTAATAGAGTGCTTGTCAAACTTGAAGCTTGGTTTTGTTGGTTCTAATATTGTTTGGGTTAGAGTAAGGTCAGGTAGCCATTCAAAACTGTGGTTCTTGTTATTCAGTAGATTTAATTTGAAATCTCCTTTGAGTAGTGATTGGATTGACGGATAAATTGAGTTGTAGTGCTTACCAGCTGTTGTACATTTCTTGGTGAGGAGGAAGGTGGTAGGTAGGCTGGTACTAAAATGTGAGGAGTGATTCTTTTTCAACTATCCAGTTTGTGTTGTGGTCAGTACTGGAGGATGTTTATAAATGTAAATTGAGTTGTAGGTGAGTTTTTTGTAGTATCATAGGTTCTTATTCCTGTTCTTATACTGATCTGTTTAAAAAGTAATTGTAGCCTGGCAGGTGAAAGTGCAGTGGCATGATATTGTGTTTTACCTGTGACTGAGTGACTGCTATGAACTTAGGTGAGTGCTTTCCAAAGAAGATATTTGTTTGCTGATGTTCCTCGTGTTTCACTGTTGAAGTCATCACATTTGGGATATCTGCTTGCAGTAGCCCTCAGTCGGCTTGATTATCAAAGCCTTGGGTCCTGCGTCGGTTGCTGTCTCATCTTCCATGACGTCAGGTAGTCAGGGGTATAAAGCATGCAGCCGACACCATTACATCAGTATTTCTTGCCGTGCGGTGCCCAAAGCAGAAGCAGTTCACAAGTGCGGGTCGGCCGACTCCTGAAATTTTCGTTTTCGAGTTTCAGAACTGAAGTCTTCAACTAAAGCTAAGTACCCTGTTGGGAAACATTTTCTTGCTCTAAACCGATGTCAGTGAAAGTCAATAATTGTATTTCTTGTGAAAAGCAAATACCTCATAAAGATTTCCATTCGTACTGTATTCCTTGCCTAGGCCCTGACCACGACATACCTCGCTGTTGGTTTTGTGCCTTATTTAAACCACAAACTATTCCTCATCGGTACATTTTTGCTTCTAAATATTTTGGTACTCTGTTCAGTTATCCAGATGTCTTTGGTAAGCCACCTGACTACCGACTTTCTGAAAAAACGCAAAGATAAAGACAGAGACAGGCCGTGTAGGTCCAAAGCTGCCGACAACACTTCTCCTAAGCTAGTTGCCAGTTCACTGGTACTCAGTGAGGTGCTTTCACAGCCCCTGATACCTGCTACTTAATTCGCAAGCCTCTACTGAGACCCATTTGGAGTCCAGTATGCCGGAAGATGCTTCAGCAGTGGAACCTGCGGATGTCTCTACCTTGGATGGGTCTGGAGCCGCTGTACAGGCACCAGCTACTGAGGGTGCATTCAGGCCTACTGACTTGCATATTAAACCGACGCCATCTTCTTCTTCTAGGCCTAAAACTCGAACCATGCATAGGAAACAGACGCCCAGACCGCATGGTCAGGCCTCTGTGCCTAAAAAAACAAATGCTAAAAATGGCTGAAGACCTTATTACTTTAATCAGGGGAAGCCAACCTTCCCCCTCTGAGATCTAGGACTGAATTTGCTTGTGATACTTCTGACCAGGATTCTGAAATTTCTGTCTCCTCTGATGACCAGGATTTACCTATGAGGATTCTAATGCAGAGGACTCCATTCCGTCTGCTTCTCCCCAGAGGATTTTTCTTTTGGTGAAACATTGCATACTCTTAGGGAACATTTTCACTGGGGAAAGTCAGGATTACTCTGATTCTAAAAAGAGGCTTAGAGATTTCTTACTCCTGCCCCAACACAGGCCTTTAGCTATCCCTCCTGTGCTGGACATTGTCGACGATGCCTTTTTGGAATCTGACACTCTACCTCCTGCTCCCAGAAAACCTGATAGATATTACAGGGTTCCTGATTCTCACAAGTTCCTTTTTGAAAATCCTACTGTGGATCCTGAGACTATTTCACAGGGACCCAAGTGCATTAAGGCTACTACTGCCAAAAACCCTACCCCCTCTGATAGAATTTCCAGGGTCCTGGATAGATGGGGTAAGAAGGTATACACCTTTGCAACCTTGGCCATCAGGACCTTAAATTGCCAGTTTCATATGTTGAGGTATCAGCAGCATGTTATTGGATTACTTAAACATAAAATGATGTTGATGCCTGATTGTGCTGAAAATAAGGATTTACAGGATTTAATGCATTTTGCTGAACAGGTTGCAAAACATACTTTGTAATGTGGTTTTGATTTACTTAGAGGCATTTTGCAGGGCTGCTATCACCAGGTCTGTACTTAGAAGGCATGCTTGACTTAAGGTGCAGTCTTTGCCAGATCATGTTAAAACTAAATTGCTGGATGCTCTTTTAAATCAGGACTGCCTATTTGGCAACAAAGCAGAAGTTGTTCTTAAAAAGATGGAGGAAAAAAGCTAAATCTATGCAAACTGTTAAAGATTTCTTACAAGTGCAGCCTCCTAGATTTAGTAGGCATTGGCCCTCAAATCGGTCCTTTCCTGCCTCTTCCAGGCCTTCAGTTCAAACCCAGAACCAGCAGAGCACCCAGGCTTCAGTCCCAGAGTACACACAGGACTAAGCAGTGGGGGGCTCCCACTTCTAAATCAGGGAGTAGTAAGACTTCCACCCTATGGTAAGCTGTCTTAATGACTTAACTTTAAAACTTCCAAGTACTTCTCAACTGACTGCTCCTTTAGGGGGAAAGATTGCTCTGCAAGCAAGAAACTGTGAACTCATTGTTTAGGACAAATGGGTTTTAAACATAGTTTCCCAAGGATACAGATTTCACTTCCGCACATTACCAACCACAAACGGTTGGCCAGATCTACCCCCAAATCAGTGGGCAGAGGCTCAAAAGCAAGTACTTTCTCTCAAGATTAAAGGCTATTCAGACTGTACCAGAAGAGGAAAAGGGGAAAGGTTTCTACTCAAGACTTTTCCTGGTACCCAGAAAAGACAACTCGTGGCATCCTATCCTGGACATGTCTATCCTAAACACGTTTTTGGTGATTCCAAAATTCAAGATGCTAACTCTTCACCAGTTGCTTCCCATGATAGGCAAAGATGCCTGGTTGGCAACACTGGATTTAAAGGAAGCCTACCTGCACATCCCAATCAGTGAATCTTGCAGAAAATACCTACGCTTCAAAGCAGGCAGTTCTCTGCACTACCCTTTGGCTTATCTACTGTGCCCAGGGTATTCACAAAGTGCCTGGCTCCAATCATTGCATTTTGCAGGCAAATAAATATTCAAATATACCCATACCTGGACGATTGTCTAATTCAGGCAGAAAGCCAGGACATACCTCCTGAATCATCTGGCATTTGTACAAAAGGTATTAACTTGTGTGGGGTGCACCATAAACGAAAAGAAATCACATCTGGTACCCTGTCAAATTATATTCCTGGGAGCAAGCTTGATCACAACTTCCCAGATGGCTTGCCTCACGCCAGAAAAACAAATTCATTTGACAACTTACTTTAAACTAGTGGCCACAAAAACCCTGCTTGTCTGCAAGGCAAGTACTGCAAGTCTTGGGGTTCATGGCCTCATGCATTCTACTAATTCCATATGCAAGACTGCATATGAGGAAACTACAATGGTATCTAAAAAGCCTATGATTGTCAGCATTCTCAGGATCTAGAAGCAATGATTCCTATCATACCTTGCCTACAGTTAGAATTCCTTTGGTGGGCAGAGGCCTGCCACCAAAACAAGGGGCTACCATTCACTCTACCCCCTGCCACCAAAACAAGGGGCTACCATTCACTCTACCCCCTGCCGTCCAAACCCTAACAACAGATGCATCAGACTATGCATGGGGGGCTCACCTGGCAGGAAAGTGCATTCAGGGCAAATGGAACCCAAGTCAAATGCACTTGTATATCAATCAAAAAGAAATGTTAGCTGTACAGAATGCTCTGACAGCCTTCAAGAACTACATTCTTGCAGGACAATTAATGATAAAGATGGACAACACCACTGTTATGTGGTACATAAACAAGCGGGGGGTACCCATTCTTACTCCCTCTGCAGACTAGCCATGGCTCTGTGGAACACAGCCTTGAGCTGCCAAGTGCATCTACAGGCTCAATTCCTGCCAGGAAAACTAAAGACACTGGAAGACGAACTAAGCAGAAATCTCATGGACCCACACGAGTGGAAACTGGAACCAAAGATTTTCAACATGTTGATCAACAAATGGGGGATCCCAAGTATAGACCTGTTTGCCTCCCCCTAGAACTATCAGTTGGACAAATTCTGCACAAGGACTCCCCACAAACAAGCTTGGAAAGTGGATGCTCTTTCCTTCAGCTGGAAAAATCTATCAGTTTATGCCTTTCCTCCTCTGCCTCTCCTTTCCAAAGTACTACTAAAGATCAAACAGGACAAATCAAGGATGATGCTGATTGCACCAGACTGGCCACTCCAACACTGGGTACCCCCACTTGCGCAGTGTGTCAAGCTGGCCCCATGACACCTACCTCAGACCCCTACCCTGCTGTATCAGCAGGAGAGCCAGATTCTGCACTCCCAGCTTCAAACCCTGAACCTGGCAGCCTGGCTAATTACCTAATCTCTCAGTTACCATCTCTCAGTAAACAAGTGTTGGATGTCATTTTGGAGACAAGGAGGCCTAGTACTAGAAAATCTTATGCTGAAAAATGGAAAAGATTCTGTGCCTGGAACCATACTCAAGGGATGGCCACAGCAGCGCCCAATTTACCCCTCAGAGTCTTCAGTACTTAACTGAGATGCTTCACAAGGGCCTTTCCTTTTCCTCCAAAATTCACGCCTCAGCCATTTTAGCTCAATACAACACAGAACCACTCCTCTTTTCTCACCCACTGCTCAAGCAGTTCCTCAGAGGGGCCAAAAACATAAGACCACCCAGGAGAGCCCCAACTCCAGCCCTGGGACCTTAATTTTGTATTGGAAAAACTTACTTTTTCTCCTTTTCAGCCAGCTGCAACTGCAGAGCCAAAATTCCTTTCTTGGAAAACAGCTTTTCTTTTAGCAATAACTTCAGCAAGAAGGGTATCTGAATTACTGGCCCTTATGGTAGTGGAGCCTTTCATAATCTTTCATGCGGACAGGGTGTCCCTCAGGACAAATCCCTCTTTCATGCCCTAGGGGTATCCAGTGTGGCTCTTAATCAGTCCATTCAATTGCCAATCTTCTTTTCTAATCCACAGAACAAAGGGGAACGGATACTGCACTCCTTAGATGTGCACAGACAACTTGGATTTTATTTGGGCAGGACTAAACCTCGAAGGAAGTCTGAACAACTGCTGGTGGCATTTGCTGCAGGGGCAGAGGGGAAGGCTATTTCAAAGCAAACCATTTCTAAATGGATAGGCCATTGCATTCATTTCTGCTATAACCACCATGGGAAACTTTCCCACAGGGGATTAGACCCCATTCAACCAGGTCTGCATCTACCTCTACAGCCTTTCTTAGAGGTGTCCCTAACAGAGACATCCTAGAAGCTGTTACCCGGAGTTCTGTACATACTTTCACCAAGCATTACTATTTGCCAATTTTCTCTAAATCCAGAGCTGGCTTTGCCACTGCAGTCTTGCAGGGCATTATAGCTGGTCCTAATTCTATTTAAATTCCTCCTCCCATCCTTAGCTTTGGGAATCCACCCAAAAGTGATGACTGCAACAGTGAAACACGAAGAACATAGTACAGTTGTGTACACTTACCATAAATGTAGATGTTCAAGTGTATTCACTGTTGCAGTCTCTCCTGGCTATACCTCTGTTCTCCTCTACTGTACTTAAAAGCGTTTTGGTGTGTTTTCTTTTTTGTTGGAGGTATAACCTTGTATATTTATATTTAATTGCTTCCCATTAAGGGGGGACACCTGACATCTAGGGCAAGAAAAACTGATGTAATGGCGTTGGCTGCATGCTTTATACCCCTGACCTCACAGAAGATGAGACGGCAACTGACGCAGGACCCAAGACTTTGATAATCAGGCCGACTGAGGGTTACTGCAAGCAGATAACCCAAATGTGATGACTGCAACAGTGAATACACTCTAACAGCTACATTTATGGTAAGTGTACACAACTGTACTTTCTTCATATTGATCAGTGCTGCAGTAGCCTTTGCTATATGGGTTATATTCTGATATAACAGCCAGACAGCTTCCAAATTTTAGGGTAATCTTCCACATGCCCAAACTGCCTGGCATCTTGAGCTGAGCTGAATAAAAGACAAGTTTGGGCATGAAGCCCTTCAGAGCTTCACTGCCAAAAGAGTGTGCTTCTCTGAAACGTTCGATGATAGATGGTCCTTTATTGGGCAGATAAGTTCTGTTTGGGGACCAATCTTCCATTTTTATTAATTTTTTTTGATTGTTTTATTGCTTTCATTTTCAGGAATGTTATTTTAAAGCTAAGTTTGTTGTGTTTTAATGGATTGTCTCAAGACTGTAACATACTTTTAAACAGACTGCTTATTTTTCTTGGTCAGTTTAAAAGTGGTGTAATGTAACTGAAAACATTTTTTTTCTGTGAAGAAGCTATATTCGTTTTATGAGATGATTTAGTCTACCAGTCCCACGGTTGGTCCTTCCTCCAGCCCAGAATAGAAAAAAAATTAAGCAAATAGCCTTTTCCACTACAGCAATTTGCCTCAGTCACGTGGGTGCTGTTGTGACCATTTGCTGTACCTCAGACCACTCATCTTTTATTCTGGATCCCACTGGTGTAGCGCCTACAGCCACTATGGACCCGGGGGTTGGTAAGGAGATCCACTCTTGTCTGTCCTAGGAGAGGGAACAGGGAAGTTTCTCCTGTTGTCAGAATGACATATCTTTCCCTGGAGAAGCTGCTGTCGCCATCAGTAACACAGTTGGCCTCATTTTTCCTAACAAAGTGTAACATAAATTTAAGCATGTACCTACAACTCCTTAGTTTTTTTTTTTTTTTTTTTTTTTTTTTTTTTTTTTTTTTGGTTAGGAATAGTTTAGTGGGTCAGTGTTTAATTCCATAGTTTCTAGTAAAAGACAGAGGGATTCCTGTTTTCTTGAAGAGATACAATGTTCTGAAAATGAAGATGAAGGGATGGATACAGTTTTTAATCCGATTTCTGATTTAGACTCAGGAAAGCTCAGTTTCTGGTTCTCTGGGGATTTCTCTTTCTCTGAGGCTATTGCTAGATTGTGACACAGTTTTTAGTGGGAGAACACTGAGGTTTCTCAGTCCCTAAGAAAATATTGAGTTGGTACAGAAAGATTTTCCAGAACTTACATCCATTCCTCCTATTTCTGCTTTATAGGATGTGTGTGTATTACTGCCTGCAGTTTTCCTGATGGTCAGTGAGTTGCCCCTAAAAAGGCAGATAAGATGTATAAAGTTCCTCAGTCTTTTATAATTGTATACACTATTCCTGAACCTGACCCAGCAGCTTTAGATGTTCTTTGTGTTTCACTGTTGCAGTCATTACATTTGGGTAATCTGCTGGCAGGTTGCCCCCGTCGGCCTGAATATCAAAGTCTTGGGTCCTGCGTTGGTTGCAGTCTCCTCTTCCATGACGTCAGGTCGTCAGGGGTATAAAACTTGCAGCCGATGCCATTTTCTTTAGTCTTTCTTGCCGTGCAGTGCCCGAAGCAGACTCAGTTCGCAAGTGCCGGTTGGCCGACTCATTAAATTTTCGCATTCGAGTTTCAGAACCGAAGTCTTCAATCAAAGCCAAGTACCCCATTGAGGAAACTTTTTCTTGCTCCTTACTGAAGTCAGTAAAAGTTAATAATTGCATTACTTGTGGGTAGCAAATACCTCATAAGGATTTCCATTTGTACTGTATTCCTTGCCTAGGCCCAGATCATAACGTGCCTTGCTGTCGGTTTTGTGCTAGATTTAACCAACGCACTTTTAAGTGTCCGTATATCTTTGCTTCAAAATATTTTGGAAACAGATTTAACTACCCTGCAATGTCGTTGGATAGTAATCAGACTACCGGAGTTCACAAAAAACACAAAGAAATGGACAGAGACAGACCGTCTCAGTCCAAAACCGATGACGAAGCTTCTCCTAAGCCAGTCGCCGGTTCGCCAGTACTCAGTGAGGCGCTTTTGCAGCCCCTGATACCCGCTACTTTCGTGTCGCAGGCCTCTACCGAGACCCATATGGAGTCAAGCATGCCGCGAGATTCTCAGAGTATTGTACCCATGGATGTCTCTCCCTCGGATGTGTCTGGAGCCACTGAGCGGCTTCTGAGGGTGTTTTCAGGCCTCAGCATTTCTATATAAAACCGGCAGCTTCAAAAACAAAGACAAAAGCAACTTCTAAGATATAAAAAAAAAGACGCATGAGCCACGTGTTCAGGCCTCTCTATGACCAAAAAAACAGATCAAAATGGCTGAAGACTTGATTACCTTGATCAGGCCCCCCCCCCCCGATATGAGGCCTAGGCAAGACACTGATTATGAATCTTCAGATCAGGTTTCTATTTCTTCTGATCAGAGATTTTCTTTACCACCCTATGAGGATTCAGATGCAGAGGAATCCATCCCTTCTGCATCTCCTCCTGAAGATTATTCTTTTGGAGAAACCTTGCATACTTTGAGGGAACATTTTCATTCTGAGAGTCAAGATTTCTCAGAATCAAAAAAAGAGGCTTAGGGATTTTCTTCTTCTTCCTCAGCATAGGCCTTTGGCCATGTCTCCTGTATTAGACATTGTTGATGTGTTTTCAGAATCAAGCATGGCTCCAGATTCCCTACCTCCGGCTCCTAGCAAGCCAGACCGATATTACAGGGTTCCTGACGCCCACAAATTTTTATTCAAAAATCCTGCTGCTGACCCTGAAACTGTCTCACAGGTTCCCAAAGGTGTAAAGGCCTCAACAGCTAAGAATCCTACCCCCTCTGAGAGATTCCAGGGTGCTGGATAGATGGGGAAAGGAGGTTTATACATCTGCAACCTTGGCAATTAGGGCTTTAAGCTGCCAGTTTCATATGTTTAAATATCAACAGCATGTTATGGGATTATTGAAACAGAAAATGATGTTGATTTCTGAATATATGGAAAATAAAGAATTACAGGAATTATTGCATGCAGCAGAACAGGTTGGAAAGCATACTTTGCAATGTGGTTTTGATTCCTTGGAGGCCTCCTGCAGGGCAGCAGTTACTGGATCTGTTATTAGAAGGCATGCCTGGCTCAAGGAGCAAAATCTGCCTAATCATGTTAGCTAAATTGTTGGATGCGCCTTTACAGCATGATACTCTGGTAATAAGGCAGAAGAGGTTTTAAAGAAAATGGATGACAAAGCTAAGTCTATGCAAACTGTAAAAGACTTCTTACAAGTGCAGCCACTAAGATTCAGTAGACACTAGCCTACAAAAAATTGGTCCTTTCCTGTGTCCGACAAAGCCTCACGGGGCAAATCCAGGCACTCAAAAAGCTCTAGATACCAATCACAGGATTCTTACAGGTCAAAGCAATGGGGTGGCTCTACCTCCAAATCTGGCGGAAACAAAGCACAACCCTACAGTAAACAGTCTCAATGACTTCTTTCTGCCAACCAAGCACTTATCTTTTGGCAGCCCCCCTAGGGGGAAAATTAGCACTTCATGCTCATAATTGGAAGTTGTTAACCCAGGACAAATGGGTATTAAACATAGTATCCCAGAGATACAGATTTCATTTCCATACCTTGCCAATTCCAAGCGGTTGGCCAGATCTGCCACAAAATCAATGGGCAGAGGCACAGAAACAAGTTACATCCCTCATGGATATGGGGGCTATTCAGCCAGTACCAGAACAGGAAAAAGGACAAGGGTTTTACTCAAGACTGTTCTTGGTATCCTGAAAAGACCGTGCCTGGTGCCCAGTACTGGATTTATCAATTTCGAACACATTAGTGCACATCCCAAACTTCAAAATGCTGACTTTGCAACAGCTTCTGCCCATGCTGGGCAAGAACGCTTGGCTAGTGACTCTAGACTTGAGAGGCATACCTACATATCCGAATAAGGGAATCGTGCAGAAGATACTTCCGCTTCAAGGCTGGTTTTATGCATTGCACTGCCCTTTGGCTTATCTACTGCGCCCAGGGTCTTTACAAAGTGCCTGGTACCAGTAATTGCATTTTGCAGACAAAGAAGCATACAAATCTATCCATACTTGGATGACTGTCTCATTCAAGCAGAAAACAAGGACATTCTTCTTCAACATCTGGCGTTTGTAAAAAGGCTTCTAACATGCCTAAGGTACACAGTAAACGAAAATAAATCACAACTGGTACCCTCTCAAAAGATTACATTCCTGGGTGCAAGCTTGAATACAACTGCCCAGATAGCTTACCTTACACCAGACAAACAAAGGCAACTAACTATTTACTTCAAACAGATGTCGACAAAAACCCAGTTATCTGCAAGACAAATTCTGCAGGCTTTGGGGTTCATGGCATCCTGCATTCTACTAATTCCATATGCAAGACTGCATATGAGGAAATTACAGTGGTATCTAAAAGGTTTATGGAGTCAACATTGCCACAGTCTGGAAACAATGATTCCTCTCATTCCCTGCCTACAACAGCAGTTTCTTTGGTTGGCAGAGACATGTCACCAGAACATGGGACGGTCTTTCACTCTACCCCCTGCCAACCAAACCCTAACTACAGACGCATCAGACTATGCTTGGGGGGGCCCACCTGGGGGGGGGGTGCATTCAGGGCATATAGAGCCCAAAACAAATGCATCTGCATATCAACCAGAAAGAGATGTTAGCTGTTCAGAATGTCCTGACAGCCTTCAAGGACTTGCTTCATCCAGGGCAACTACTGATAAAGACGGACAAAACCACGGTTATGTGGTACATAAACAAGCAGGGGGGTACACATTCCTACCCCCTTTGCAGACTAGCCATGGCATTGTGGGACACGGCCTTGACTTACCAAGTACATCTTCAGGCTCAATTCTGCCAGGAAAACAAAATACTCTGGCAGACGACCTAAGCAGAAATCTTATGGACCCTCACAAGTGAAAACTGGGTCCACAAGCCTTCAGCATAACAGAGAAATGGGGGAGCCCGGACATAGATCTATTTGCCTCTCCCCCGATTAATCAACTGGACAAATTCTTCACAAGGACTTATCACAGACAGGCATGGAAAGTGGATGCCCTATCCTTCAGTTGAAAAAATCTGTCAGTCTACGCCTTCCCTCCTCTGCCTCTTCTTCCCAAGGTCTTACTAAAGGTCAGACAGGAAAAAATAAAAATGATGCTAATTGCCCCGGACTGGCCTCGCCAGCACTGGTACCCAATCCTAAGGAATAGGTCTCAACTCCCTCCTTGGTACTTGCCTCAAATACCTCATCTACGGTCTCAGCAGAACAATCAAATTCTGCACAATCAGCTCCAAACTCTGAACCTGGCAGCATGGCTGATCATGTAATTATTCAAACGCATCTCAGTAAATCTGTGATGGATGTCATTTTGGAAGCCAGAAGGCCTAGTACTAGAAAATCTTATGCTGATAAATGGAAGAGATTCTGTGCTTGGAACCAAGCACAAGGGACTGACGCAGCAAAACCAAATATTCCTCAGATTTTACATACTTGACTGAGATGCTTGTCAAGGGCCTATCTTTCTCATCAATAAAAATCAATGCCTCTCCCATTTTGGCTGATTACAACACAGAGCCTCCAATCTTATCTCATCCTCTGCTAAAACAGTATCTTAGAGGGGCCAAAAATGTAAGGCCTCCCAGAAGATCACCATCTCCTGCATGGGATCTCAATTTTGTGTTGGAAAAGCTCACCCTGCCTCTATTTGAACCAGCAGCTACTGTTTTTATCTTGGAAAACAGATTTCCTTCTGGCAATCACTTCAGCAAAAAAGATTTCAGAACTACAGGCCCTCATGGCTGTGGAGCTCTTTATTACATTTTACCCGGACAGGGTGTCCCTCAGGACCAGTCTTTCCTTCATGCCTAAGGTGGTATCCAGTGTGGCTGTTAAACTATTCACCTGCCAAGTTTTTACCCAAATCCGCAGAATAAGGGGGAGCGGATTCTGCATTCCTTGGACGTACACAGACAACTAAGATTCTACTTAAACAGGACCAAATCTCTATGAAAGTCTGAGCAGCTACTGGTGGCATTTGCTGCAGGATCAGAGGGAAAGGCTATTTCAAAGCAGACTATTTCAAAGTGTATAAGCCACTGCATTCATTTCTGCTATTTGCATCATGGTAAACCCAAGGGAATCGGGTCACATTCCACCAGGGCTGCATCTACCTCAGCAGTTTTTCTCAGAGGGGTGCCAACCAAAGACATTCTAGAAGCTGCTGCTTGGAGCTCTGTTCATACTTTTGCAAAGCATTATCATTTGCCTCTCTTCTCTAAATCCAGGGCAGGCTTTGCCACTGCAGTTCTACAGGGCCTTATAGCCACTCCTAATGATATTTAGTTCCAGCCTCCCATCCATAGCTTTGGGATTCTAACGAAATGTAATGACTAACAGTGGAACACGAAAAACATAGTATAGTTGTGTACACTTACCATAAATGTAGATGTTTGAGTGTATTCACTGTTGCAGTCCGGGTTACCCACCCGCCATCCTCCTTTTTTCTAGAACTTCTCTTTCCTTTACTATTTTCTACAGCCTTTGTGGTGTATTTGCTTTTAGATGAAGGTAGAGTTTCCCATTTGGGGGGCACCTGACATCTGGGACAAGAAAAACTAAAGAAAATGGCGTCTGCTGCATGTTTTATACTCCTGACAACCTTTCGTCATTTTAGAGGAGACAGCAACCGACGCAGGACCCAAGACTTATTCAGGCCGACTGAGGGCAACCTGCCTGCAGATTTAACAGTGAATACACTCTAACATCTACATTTATGGTAAGTGTACACAACTGTACCTTTTAGCTGATCCCACTGCTGAGAAGCGCTTGGATCTGATTTTACCCTTGACATTCTTTCTCACGAATGGGTCTAGGCACCAGTCCTTGGATCCAACTCGGCCGCATGTACAAGACTTCGGATCCAAATCTTTAACTCCTCCTTCTACCCTTAATGCTCTAGTCCATCCCCAACTCCTCAGATCGAATTTGCTGCCATTGTGAGAAGACACGATTGGAATCTTGAACAGTGAGAGTTATTTTTTTTTATATTTTCTTGTTAAACTTCAATAGTTTTTACTATTTAAATATCATAGTTTCTGTTGCCTTCTCTCCTCCTCCCTCTTATTTTCTTTAGATAGTCGTTGCTTTAGGGTTTGTTTTTCCCATCTCCCTACCCCTGCCTCTTGTGACGTTTTGGCACTTTTATTTCTATCTCCTTACTTTCACAGATAGATATATATATATATATATATATATAGATATATATATATATATGTATATATGTATATATATATATATATATATGTATATATATATATATATATATGTATATATGTATGTATATGTATATATGTATATATATATATGTATATATGTATATATGTATATATGTATATATATGTATATATATATATATATATATATATATATATATATATATATATATATATGTATATATATATATATATGTATATGTATATATATATATGTATATGTATATATATATATATATATATATATATATATATATATATATGTATATATGTATATATATGTATATATATGTATATGTATATATATATATGTATATGTATATATATATATATATATGTATATATATATATATATATATATATATATATATATATATATATATGTATATGTAAATTTTGTGTTAGTGTCTGGGTTACTCAGAGCGTGTAGTTAGGTTACTTTTATTCTTTAAAATTTTTCTGTTCTTGGTACAGTTTCTCTAGTGGTTATAGTTATGCCTGAAAAACCCACTGGCTTTAAGAAATGCACTTTGTGAGCGTAAGATCCCCAATTCTGATGCCCACAAGAAGTGCGTGCACTGCCTGGGGCCTGAACATCTAAAGCCCTCTTGTGGTAATTTCACCACTTTTAACCCCAGGGCTATCTCCGACTGACACACTCAAAAGCTTGTTTCCAGTTTATTTTTCTCCTTGGGCTCACCTCCCCCCCCAAAAGCTCTTCAAGGCTCTGTAGAATCAAAGAAATGAGCCCTCCAAAAGTCTCCAAGGGCTTTGTCGGAGCCACCTGCAAAGCACAGAAAGACTTCAGATCTGAAGCCTGTTTTGCCTTGCTTGGATCCACACGCCTCTTCGGATCCGACAGGCATAATTACCATATCCATCTCTCCATTACTATCTACCTCCTACTCTGATCCCAGACCCTTGGGTCTGACAGCTAGGAGGCAGTCTCCAGAGTTTGCTTTAAAACCGGTTTCTCTGACTCTGCCTGCTCACTTATTTCAAACTTGAAAGCAGTATTCCAAGCCAGCATCTATAGAATCATCCAGATCTTCTAAGAGCTTGACAGAAGCAGATATGGACAGGGTGATTCTGAGATTTCTCAGGGCTCAGATCCAGAGTTCCTGTCCCCTCTCAGATCCATGAGTTCACCTGCCAAGCCAATATGCCCTCTTCTCTGAGCTGTCCTGTGGCTTTGGAGTCCCAGGATCCACGATCTGTGAGACCTTTGGTGTCTGATGCAAGGAAGCTCCCCTTCTCAACTGTGACAGTGTCACTGCCCAGCCCTGCCCCAATACCTTCAGATCAGGGCAGGTCTTGGATCTGAGAGGTCAACGTCTGGTGTGAGTGGTTTGGTTTGGCTTCTACTCTGTTGTATCCATCCCTTCCACTTGGTGCCTTGGCTCTGGACAGCTTGGGTTTGATTCTCTCTGGAGGGTTCTGATCCGGGGTTGGCCCTGACCTTCCGTCCTCTGCTGCTTCAGCTCTGAGGAGGTGGGGGGGGGGGGTTCCCTTGCCCATCAGCCTTTCAGGTAGTAGAAAGGATTTTCTCTTTACATAGAGAGCCGTCCTCTCAAATCTCATATCCATGAGCTGAGCCCATCATTTCTGCTCCTCAGGGTCAGCCAGCTCAGGGAAGCCGCCACACGTTCCTCAGAGAGATTCTCCCTTTCTTCCGACACCTCTCCTGAGCACCCTGCAGAAGAGGTACCTCGGAAGACAACATGTAAGAGGGGCATATAGACTCCCCTATGGAGTCTTTTGGAAGACACCAATTTTGATGAGAGGGAGGGATCGCCACCTGATGATGCCTGATTTGGGGACATCCTAGAAATCCTCAGAGAGGTAGCTGGTCCTCCAACTCCTTCTCCTGAGGAATCTGTGTTCATAGAGGCTTTTGGGACTGGGTCATCTATGTCTTGGGTGACCCTCAGGTGGATGAACTTATTGACCTTGTTTCCTGTCGGGACTGGAAGGAACCGGACACTGTCGAGCCAATCCCCAAGCAGCTGGATAAGTTCTTAGTTCCCCATTCAGATCAACCTCACTGGAGCAAGGTAATTCCAGTTGATGCCATAGTTATGGCAGCTGCGGCTAAGAAGGAACTAGCGAAACAAAGCTCCTCTCTCCATTCACTGAATAGGGAGTCCAGAGCAGTGGACAGATTTGGAAAGCTTGTATATCCCTCGGCTACATTCGCACAGAGGTTGTTAAATTACCTGGCACATTTTACTTGCCTAGAGAGAGATTTGGTCAAGGAGCTTTCAAACTCTCTTGCTGCCTGACTCCATGCCAGTGGAGGATCCCAAAGTTTCTCCTCAACTGGCTACTCTTTCCTCTGTTGCCATTTCCTCAATGAGGTTGATCTACCATACAGCAGAGGAGTGCCTCAGAAGCAGCCAGTTCTGGCATAGCTGTTAGGAGACATGCCTGGATAAGGCTTTGTGGAACCATTCAAAGTGTCGTTTGTTAATGCCTTCTTTGGCTCATCCCTCTTCATGCCATCAGTAAATGATTCCCTCCTGCTTGCTGCGGGTGAGCGTAAGAACCTGTCTGCCTTTGGAATCAAATTTTCTACCCCTTAACGTACATTCTCTTGGAACCAGTGAAGTGGTAAGAAAATGTGGATGTCCTTCAAGGATGCATCTGCAGTCCTAACATATGGGGTTGTCCTGCCTCAGGCAGCCCTTCGGTCGGCCGGATTCCAAAGTCTGGGTCTGGCCTCGGCTGATGTCGCACTTCACCCGACGTCATAGCTGCTGTGAATTGGGTATAAAGGCATCAGCCGACGCCATTTTCCTCAGTCTTTCTTGCCGCACGGTGCCCGAAGCAGAAGCTGTTCACAAGTGCCGGTCGGTCAGATCCAGAGATTTCTACTACCGAAGACTTCTAAAAAGCTAAGTACCCTGTTGGGGACTCTTTCTTGCCTCAGCCGATGTCAGAAAAAGTAAATAATTGTTTAACTTGTGGGGAAACAAATATCTCATAAGGATTTCCACTCTTACTGCCTATCTTGCTTAGGCCCAGACCACGACGTATCAGCTTGTCTAGCCTGTGCTTCCTTCAACCGACGGACACTTAGACGTCGGACGGAGTTTGCAGAGGAGTTTTTTGGTCCCGCTTTTGCTTACAAAATGCCGTCGGAGACTCCGACTTCACAATTAGCTAAAAAGCGTAAGGAAAAGGACTGACCCTCGCTGTTTCGGCCGAAACCACGGTTAAGCCAACCGCGAGTGTCTCTGTTTCGGCTGAAACAGAGTCCTCGGTTCTTCCTTCGGCCGAAAGCATGCCTCCGATAGCCGAGGCCTCACGCAGCATGGCTGAATCGGCTACTGAAATTTCCCCTGCTGTAGCAGGCACCCAGGATTTATCAGATACTATTCCTTTAGACATATCTGCTCCTGCACGTGGAGCTGCTAGGCCCCCTGCATCTATGTCTATCAAGGCTTTTTCTAGGGCTAAAGCAGCTAAATCTTCTAAGGCCTTGCCTGCTAAAACCCCCTCACACAGGCCTACCTCTAGTTCCCAAATGCTCAGCCTGGCTGAGGATCTCATTTCTTTGATCAGGGGATCCCAACCTCACCCAGACAGGGCCTCTCAACCCCCTCCAGAGAAGAGGCCTAGAGCAGAGCCCCCGGATCCTGTTTCTACAGACTATTCCTCAGATGATTCAGAAAACTCAGATCCTCCAGAGGGCCCGTATTCTCCTTATGAGGATTCTGATGCAGAAGACTCCATTCCTTCTGCCTCTCCTCCTGAGGAATTTTCTTTTGGGGAAACCTTACATGCTATGAGAGAGCATTTTCAATGGCAGGGCCAGGATTTTTCAGATTCAAGGAAAAGGCTAAGGACCTTTTTACATTTACCACAGCATAGGCCTTTAGCCATTCCTCCAGTACTAACAGTTGTTGATGCATATAATGATGCCTGTACTGCCCCTGACTCTCTTCCCCCGGCCCCTGCCAAACCCGACAGATATTACAGGGTCCCGGACACACAGTTTCACTTGTATAAGGCTCCTATTGCAGATCCTGAAACCATTTCACAGGGCCCCAAAGCTGTAGCAGCTGCCTCTGCCAAAAACCCCCTCCCCTCTGAAAGAGAATCTAGAGCATTAGAGAGATGGGGTAAAAAAGTTTATACTTCTGCTACTCTTTCGGCTAGGGCCTTAAACTGTCAATTCCACATGATTCAGTATCAGGAATTTTTGTTAGACCAGCTAAATAAAAAACTGTCCTCTCCTGAACTTATAGACCGTAAGTCCCTTCAGGATTTGGTACATAACACTCAGCAGGTCAGTAATCATTCCTTAAAATGCGGCTATGATGCACTGGAGGCTTCCTTTAGATCAGCTATGACTGGAACAGTGATTAGAAGGCATGCATGGTTAAAAGAGCAATCCTTACCAGACCATGTAAAGTCAAAGCTCCTAGATGCTCCCATGGAGAAACAAAGTTTGTTTGGCTCCCCTGCACAGCAAGTGCTAAAGAAGGTGGAAGAAAAAGCAAAATCTGTCCAAACAGTCAAGGATTTCTTACAGGTCCAGCCTCCGAGGTTTAGTAGAAATTGGCCTTTGAAGAATTGGTCCTTTCCAGACACCTCCAGAGCACAGAGAGGCAGAAATAGGCACCCAAGAGGCAGAGGTCAATCCAGAGGTGCCTACAGGGGACGTCAGTGGCAGCCTAACAACCAGAGAAGTACTGCCACAGATCCAGCTACGACCACTTCCACATGACAGACACAATGACTTGACTCTGATACCGCCTACCAGGGAACAACTGGAAGCACCCTTAGGCGGAAAGCTAGCCTTATTTTCCGTAAATTGGCATTACATTACAGGAGACAAATGGATTTTACAGACAATAGACAAAGGCTACAGGTTTCACTTCCACACTCTACCAAAAAAGAGAGGAATGCCAGACCTTCCACCAAACCAAAAAAAACAAACGCTCTAGGACAAATCAACCACCTACTAAGGATGAGAGCTATAGAAAAGGTACCTCCTATGGAACAAGGGCAAGGATTTTACTCCAGACTTTTCCTGGTACCAAGAAAAGAAAACCAATGGAGGCCTATTCTCGACCTGTCCGCTCTGAACACATATCTCATTGTTCCAAAATTCAAAATGCTGACCCTACAGCAACTTCTTCCCATGCTGGGCAAGGAGTCTTGGCTGGTGACTCTAGATCTCAAGGAGGCATACCTGCACGTCCCTATACGACCAGATTGCAGAAGATACCTCAGATTTCTTGCAGGATCAGAGCATTATCAATTCTCAGCATTGCCCTTTGGCTTATCTACTGCGCCCAGAGTATTCACGAAATGCCTGGCATCAGTAATTGCTCATTGCAGGCTTCAGGAATTCAGATTTATCCATACCTGGACGACTGCCTAATACAAGCGGACAACAAGACCAAATTAACAAAAGATTTGGAAAAGGTTATACAACTACTGCAAGCCTTGGGATACACAGTCAACATGAAAAAGTCAAGGCTGGTTCCATCCCAAAGGATAACATTCTTGGGTGCAGAACTGGACACATCAAATCAGATGGCATTTCTCACAGCAGAAAAGCAAAAGCAACTACCACTCTATTTCATGGCATTAACAACACAGAACCAGCTTACAGCAAGGAAAGTCCTGCATGCCCTGGGTTACATGGCATCCTGCATAATATTGATTCCACATGCCAGGCTGCAGATGAGGAAGTTGCAATGGTACCTAAGGAATGTATGGTCTCAACACAAGCACAGTCTAGAAGCCCAGATTCCAATAATTCCATGCCTGAAACAAGAATTCCTGTGGTGGGCTCAGGCCTGTCAGTTGAACAGAGGACTGCCTTTCCACAAACCTCACCCAAGCCAGAGTATCACCACGGACACCTCAGACTTAGGCTGGGGGGCACACATGGTGGACAAGTGTATACAGGGCCTATGGACACAAGACCAGCTGAACCTACACATAAATCAAAAAGAGATGCTGGCAGTGAAACAGGCACTTCAGACATTCGGACCTTTTCTTCAACAGGGTCATTTGCTGATAAGGACGGACAACACCACAGTCATGTGGTATATCAACAAACAGGGAGGCACACACTCATATCCTCTATGCCGGATGGCAATAGACCTGTGGAATGTGGCCCTGAACCTCAACATTCAACTCCAGGCCAAGTTTGTGCCAGGAAAAGAAAATATACTAGCAGACACCTTAAGCAGAACTACCACGGATGCCCACGAATGGATGCTGCATCCAGACATCTTCAAAACTATTACAAAGAAATGGGGACTACCAGAAATAGGCCTGTTCGCATCCCCACACAACCACCAATTGAGGAAATTCTGCATAAGGACATACCACCCACTTGCTTGGAAGGTGGACTCCCTATCCTTCAGTTGGGAAAACCTGACAGCATATGCATTCCCACCTCTTCCTTTGATGCACAAAGTGCTACTGAAGATCAAAGAAGATCACCCAAGGATCATCCTGATAGCTCCAGACTGGCCGAGGCAGCATTGGTACCCGCTACTGAGGAGTACGTCTCGGACACACGCATGGCCTCTACCTCTAGTTCCTTTACTGCTAACACAGAACAACTACAAGATCCTACGTCCAAACTTGAAAACACTACAGCTAGCTGCTTGGAATATTACATAAAACAAAATAACCCAGATTTATCTCGGAGGGTTAAAGACATTATCCTGGAGGCTCGCAGACCCTCCACAAGGAAGACTTATTCAGCCAAATGGAAAAGATACCTCATTTGGAGTGCAGCAAAAGGAGAAAATGTATCATTAGCAAACATAGCTAACATCCTGGAATACTTAGCAGAACTTTTCCACAATGGCCTGTCTTACTCCTCCATTAAGATTCATGCATCTGCAATTTCAGCAGAATACAACATGGATCCTCCAGTCTTCTCTCATCCCCTACTCAGGCAGTTTGAGAGGAATTAAAAATGTAAAGTTTCCAAGGAAGCCACCTTTGCCTACATGGGACCTTAACTTTGTGCTGGAAAAGTTAACACTTCCCCCTTTCGAACCAGCAGCAACAGCAGAATTACAGTTCTTATCTTGGAAAACTGCTTTCCTGCTTGCAATCACTTCAGCAAGAAGGGTTCCTGAATTACAGGCATTAATGGCAGTACAGCCCTTCCTTATCTTCCATCAGGATAGAGTGTCCTTGAGAACTAACCCTACTTTTATGCCAAAAGTGGTCTCCAGGGTATCATTGAACCAAGCAATCCACCTACCAACATTCTTCCCCAACCCACAGAACAGGGGGGAAAGACTACTACATACCTTGGATGTGCACAGGCAATTGCGCTACAATCTGGACAGAACCAAGACCAACAGAAAAACTGACCAGCTTCTGGTAGCATATGCAACAGGAATGGAAGGAAAAGCAATTTCAAAACAGACAATCTCAAAATGGATAGGAAATTGCATTAGATTTTGTTACTCTTTTCATGGAAAGACTACAGAAAACATCAGACCTCACTCCACAAGGGCTACAGCCACTACTACAGCTTTCCTACGAGGAGTGGCTACCAAAGACATTTTAGAAGCTGCTACTTGGAGCTCCGTGCATACATTTGCCAAGCATTATAATCTACCTTTATACTCCAGATCCCGAGCAGGTTTTGCAACTGCTGTTTTGCAAGGGATCTTAACTACACCATAATCATCTTAGTGCCTCCTCCCCCAGTTTGGCTATGGTATTCTACCCATATGTTAGGACTGCAGATGCATCCTTGAAGGACATAGTACAGTTTTGTACCTACCATAAATGTAGATGTCCGAGAGGTATGCATCTGCAGTCAGGATTACCCACCCTCCTTCCCCTCTGTGGTACTCCTAGGGTATTGCCCATCTTGTAGCTAGCTGGGAGAATCTATTATGGTGTATTTGTTTGTATATATGTATATACATGCTTATATTGTTTGCTCTCTACTGTTTGGAATCATTTGCATTTATCCAAATTTAGCCTTCCTAGAGGGCACCTGGCATCTGGGGCAAGAAACACTGAGGAAAATGGCGCCGGCTGATGCCTTTATACCCAATTCACAGCAGCTATGACGTCGGGTGAAGTGCAACATCAGCCGAGTCCAGACCCAGACTTTGGAATCCGGCCGACCGAAGGGCTGCCTGAGGCAGGACAACCCCATATGTTAGGACTGCAGATGCATACCTCTCGGACATCTACATTTATGGTAGGTACAAAACTGTACTTTCCCAAAATCTCCAAGACCTTTTCAGGACTCGCATGGGGACACTTCCAACAGAGGCAAAGGAGGAGGTTTCAGAGGCAGAGGGAGTCCACAAAACCAGGGATTCAGAGATTCCTTTTCTGATAGGCCCTATCATTGCTCCTGAAAGCGTTGCCTGACTGACCACTTCTGGACAGAGGCTCTCTTTTGTAGGTCCTTGCACCTGGATGCCTGGATAAATGTCAAAAAAATGCATGGGTGCTACGAATGTTATCCAGAGGTTACTACATACCCTTTTCCCTTCCACGTCCCTTCCACAGAAAGTCCCAGATGTTCCACCCAGTCAGGAGTACACAGCTCAAGAAATTCAAAAGATGCTACAAAAAATGTATCCAGGAGGTCCCTCCCAAACAGGATTTGGAACTTACTCCTGCTAGTTTTTAGTGCCAAAGAAAACTGGACTAGAGACCAGTTTTGGATCTAAGCAATTTGAATCAGTATGTAAAGAAGTCAAAGTTCCTAACAGTTGCACTTCAGTCCATCATTCCTCTTTTGTGCAAAGATGAATGGATGTGCTCTGTAGATCTCTAGGAAGCATTCCGTCGCATCAAAGTAGACAGACGCTTCAGGAAACATCTGTAGTTTCGTCTGGGAGCCGATCACTACCAATTCAGAACACTGCCCTTTGGAGTCACCACAGCCCCCAAGGTGTCCACCAAATGCATGGCAGTCATGAAGCTCACTTGAGACTTAAAGGATTCTAGGTGTTTCCCTAGCTCCGCGATTGGCTCCTCACCCTCCCAACCAAGCATCAACTTCTACAAGCCAGGGGTTATTTGCTTCAGATCTCCAATTCCTTGGGCATTTCAATAAACCTGTCCAAATTGAATCCGACTCTTGTATAGACTCTGGAATTTGTAGGAATTCAACTGACTACTATGACTCAAGTGGCATCTTACCTCTTCATCATAACATATCATTGAGAAGTCCGGTGTGGGCCATACTGTCCTATCAGTCCCTTTCAGCAAAACTAGTGCGACAAGATGTTGGGTCAGTGTCGGCAGCTATTCTTCTAGTTCCTCTAGCAAGATTCTTTATGGGAATCCTTCAATGGAAACTGGCGGTGCAGTGGTCTGTTCTTTACCAGCCCCTCTCTTTTCCCATAAAACTCACTCCAATTTACAAATGTCATGTTTGCTGGTGGATCCAGTCAGATGACCAGTTTCAGGGAAGGCCATTCTCCCTTCCTCTCCCAGGAGCCACAGTGACCGCAGACTCTTCCCAACTGGGGTTGGGGTGTGGTGTTTCATTTCTTGGGAAAGATTGTTTGACACATGGTCTCTCTCTGATACCAAGTTGCATCTCAATGTTCTAGAGATGAGCAGTCCATTCTACTGTTGCACCTTTCTGGATGTTCTTCCTGTAGGGACTTTTACAATTCATACAGACTTGTCAGTAGTCTGGTACATCAACAAACAGGGAGGAACCTGTTCCTACCCATTGTGCAGAGAGACTGTGAGGGTCTGGAAATGTACAATCTCTTCAGACCGCATTCTAATTGCAATGCACATACTGGGGAAAACCGATGTGTTGGCAGACGGACTCTGTAGGTCCATTCTGATTCCTCATGAGTGGTCCCTCAAACAGTAGTGAATATGATTTTCAGCTGCTGGGGCCAGCCATGCTGCGACCCATTTGCCTCTCCCCTCAACAAATGCAGCAAGTACTTTGCTGTAAATTCTCCCCTATGGAGGAGTCACAGAGCAATGTTCTGATTCAAGATGGGTCTCCTCTATGCTTACCCCCTCTTCTGCTGATCCCAAAGTTTCTACAGAAAGCAAGCAGGCTGATGAGCTCAGTCATACTCATTGCCCCCTTCTGTTCTCGACAGGTATGATTCCCCTTCCTCTGGTCTCACTTGAAATATTCTCCATGGATACTGGAATCCACTCGGGATCTTTTATCTCATCCATCAGGAATTGTGTCCCAGTCTCTACACCTTCAAACTGACCACATCTCTACTTGCAGTGATAGTAAGACGGTCCAGGTTCGCTTTCCCACTTCATGACTTTATCTTGGCCTCCCAGAAGGCTTCAACCATGAAAGTCTACAGAAGCAAATGGAAAAGGCTCTCTATATGGGCTTCTAAGCAGAATATTGACCCCTTTTCAACACCTACTTCTGCCATTCTTTTTTTTCTCACTACTGTTTTTAAGGAAGGGGCTAGTTTTTCTGCTATTAATCTTCACTTAGTAGCAATATCCAACTTCCGTGCTGGAAAATAATCATTTTCTATAGCAAATTCCAGATTATATAAAGCTTTCATGAAGGGAATCTTCTTCCTCAGACCTCCAATAAAGGCTCTCTTTCCTCCTTGGGATCTCATGGATGGGCCTTCAGAGGTTAACGCAGAAAACCTCTAAACCAGCAGACAAATGTGGTATGAAGTTTGTTTCTTAGAAAACTCATTTTAGTAGCTGTCACTTCAACAAAAAGAATTTCTGAGCGCCAGGCCGCCTCATATTATTTTCCTTAAGGACAGGGTGTTTGTATGAACCAATCCTCCTTTTATGCCTAAACTGGCCACAGAGATTAACATTAACAAGTCCATAGAATTGCCAGTTTTCTTTCCATACTTTACTAATAAGGGAAAATGTATGCTGCATCTTGATGTTCATAGGCAATTACATTTTTATCTTCACAGAACAAAACGGTGCAAGAAGTCTGATCAGTTGTTTGTGTCCTCTCCTAACTGCGTGGTTCAGGTAGTTTCCAAAATTTCTCTGGCTAAATGGATTACTGATTTGTATTGTGCTGATTTCTCAAAAAGGTTTGGAGATGCCTCGTCGTCCTGGAACTCATTCCACTAGATCAATGGCTACTTCATTTATCTTTTTCTCAAGAATTTCCATTGACTATATCTGCACTACATTCACTTGGTAAAAGACTCATACCATTGTTACACTTTAAAAATTAGACATGGTCTCCAGAAGCAGAGCTTCCTTTGGTTAGATAGTGCTCCGGCATGTCCTTACTTGAGGGCCTCCCGAGAGTTGTGTAGTTGGGGAGTCTGACCCATTCGTGAGGAAGAATGAAAAGGACATCGGATTTAGAAATTATGTACTTACCATAACTTGGCATCTGTATTTTCATTCTTCCTCACCTTACCTCCCAGTCATCTCCTGGCTCCGTCACTCCTAGAATGATCTTTAAATGATTTTGGAATCGTCATGTTTGTTTGAGCCTCAGTCTTTTTCTTGTGTGTATTCTCTCTCTCTTTAACACAGTGGGCAGTAAGGCAGCAAACTCGATTTGAGGAGTTTGGTATGGAATAGAACATTATGGGTAGAGGGAGGAGTTTGAGATTTGGGTCTGAAGTCTTGTGTATGTGGCAGAGTCAGAATCAAGGATTGGATCTTAGACCCATTCGTGAGGAAGAATTACAATGGACAATGCAAATGCCAAGTTATGGTAAGTACACAACTTCCAATTCCAATCTTCCTCTTTCTGAGAAGGATGGGAATTATTGATGGGTATGGAAAAAGTGTATACATCTGCAACTTTGATTTTCAGAATTTTGAATTGTCAGCCTCATGCGTTAAAGCTTGTTCTGACAAATTGTGAAAGTATGAGGAATGTTTTATCTACAGTCTGTTCTTGTGAGGAAGAATCTGCTTTAAGTAACTTGATTTCTTCTATTGCATAGGTCACTACCCTTTGTTTACATTGTGTGTATGTATATGATACTGATACTTCTTCCAGGGATATGGCCACTGGTGCTGCTCTGAGGAGGTTTGCATGGCTTCATTTTCAGAATCTCCCAGATAATGATAAAAATTAGATTTTAAATTATCCCTTGGATGGTAATTTAGTGTTTGGCCCTCTGCTGTAGAGGTGATCATAAAATGTGTTGATAGGGATAAGATGATCCAGTGAATCTCTAAGATTGTGGCCTTGCATATACCCTAATCTCTTGCTTGCTAAGATGTCCACATTGGTGGATCAACAAAATCTCAATAAATCTGAAACTTGTAATGTTAGGAAGCCTATATCATCCAAACTCGCAAGTTGAAAGGGGTACAGAGCAGCTAGTAACCAAAGAAAAAAAATCATTAGTTAGTATCCCAGTCCTGGTAAAATTCTTCCTTGTTTTTAAATGCTTCTACAGTGAAAGAAATAAACGAGTCATCATTCTGTGTTAAAATGTTCCCCTCTATTAATTCAGGTAGGTGAGTGCAATTCTGTTACTTTGAGGAATCAAGGTTGCAAGTGTACCTAGCTGATGTCTATTACAATAAGGGTGTTTGCAAAGTATCCCCAATAACAATTTAGAACAGTGAGTAAACATGTCAAATGGCTAAACAAATCTGGGAAAACTTACAGGAAAATCTGGTAAAGCTAGAGTTTTCACTGTGTGATCCTTAAAAGTCCTTGTATTAGAGGATCATTGGAAATATGCAAATGAACAATTTAAGGCTATCCTTTGCTTAAGATTTCACATACAATAAACCATACCAATATACACTTTCTGTTTCAGACAGGAATGCTCCAATAGTATAGCTTAAAAATATATAAAGTATATAAAATATATATAAAGTAGATGTAAGACCAGCTAATGTTGAGAACAAAAACTTTAGAAAAGAGACATAAAAAGCCATCATGTGTCATGACACTGGGCTTTTGCCAGTGAGGCTTCATCGGACCTACCTTTGAAAAATGAAACAAGTCCATTATACCAACATCAAATTAAGTCATAAATATAATGACTGTATGATGCTAGTATCAAGAAAACATCTTGAAGATTATTAATCTGCGCATAACAAAACATTATTACGAAAACAAGCTAAATTCTTGAGCTTTTCTTTAAGGGGGGGTCAGTAGTAGGCTTGGTGGTTAATTCTTCTTAGGTTCAAAACCCTTTTTATGGAGATATGGGTGTCAAGTCCAGGAGACCGATTAGCCAGTAGATGTATTTGCCATTCAAGTTCTTGCTTCTCAAGGATGTCGTCGGTGGGGACCTGAAGTTCCTTTTTCTCAATCATATCCAGGATATGAAATCGGAACTTGTTATATCCTTTTTTTAGGTTATGCTTAGCAAGGGCGTTGTTAATGTTGTTGCATTTTAGCTCATGCAGATGTTTTTCCATCCTGGTCTTAAGTTTGTGTCGTACCAGTGTAAAATGCATTACAGTTGTTACAGCTTGCCCTATAAACAACACATTTGCTCTGACAACCCCAGAATTTGCTGAGAAAAGTCTTACCTGTGTTTGGGCAAGTAAATTTGTCCGTATTGCTTAGGAGCTTGTAGTATCCACATTTAGGGTTGTGGCATGGGTAGGTGCCTGGTTTATTCCTGGAGAGTGGATCGTTGAGTTTATTGGCGGATTCAGTGTATGTTCTGAGATTCTTGTTTCTACAGGTACTGAATTTAGGGGTTGATGGTAGTATAGTGCCAATAGGGTTGCTGCTGATTATTGTCCAGTTATCCTTGATGTTTCTAATTGTCTGAAATTCCATAGAAAAAGTGAGGACCATTGTCGTTTCATCGTGGTTATAATTTCCCTGTTTTTTTCTTTCTTGAGCTGTGTCCGGGTAATCAGGGTTTCTGCATTTATTCTTGATGGTGGGGTCAAAGATTTCTTTGAAGTTGCTTTGGTATCCTCTCTCTATGAAGTCTCTCGAGGTTAATCATATTTTTCATGAAGTCCCCGAGTTCTTCAGAAACCCTTGCTATTCTGAGTCCTTGAGACTTCGGGACATTTTGTCTTAGTGCGTAAGGGGTGCATGCTGTTGCTGTGAAGTAGCAGGTTTCTTCTTGCGGGCTTTTGGTATAAGCTGTTGGATAGTAGGTTGGTGTCCCCGGCTTTTGTAATGATCAGGACCAAGAAAGTGGCCCTTTCTCTACTAAAGTCATTGGTGAACTTCAAAAATTCTGGGGTGGAACCAATGTAGTTGAAAAAGTGAGCATTGCTTTTCTGATCCTGTCCAGACTATGAAGATGTCAATGAATCTGTAATAACATGCCATGTCTTTGTAGTAGTGGGAATTGTGTGTGTGTGTGTGTGTGTGTATGTATATGTATATATATATATATTCCTTTTCCCATTTCCTCATTGGCAGTATTTGCTAAGCTAGGTGTCGTTGCTGCCCCCATAGCTCTCCCTTTCATCTGCCGATAGTAGTGGCGTTGAACTGGAAGTTGTTGCAGAGTAGTATTCTGAGGAGTCTGCTTACTAGTTCTCTCTTGTCTGCTATCGGGTCTTGACAACAGGAGTGCCTCCATAACAGCCTCTATGTAGTAATCATGGGGGCAGTACTGTATAAAGTGCCTCCACGTCAATAGTCACCAAAATTGCCTCCTTGTCGAATCTTAGATCCTTTATTTTCCTTAGCAGGTCGCTTGTGTCGAGGATGAATGATTGGTTTCCTTTGGCTAAAGGTTTAGTTTGAACGTCTAGGTATATTTAAAATTGCTTCCGTGATACACCCCCTGCTGGCTGTCACTGGGTGGTAGGGGGGGGATCCCTTATGTTTTAATGGGGTTTGGGGATCCTGAAGAATTTGGACAGTTTTGGGTGCTCAGTGGAGAAAGTCTAGTTGTTTGTCGCTGATTAAACTTTCATCAGATAGGTAGTAGCTTGTTGTTTGTGTTGTAAGCGTCTTTAATATTTTTGAGGGTAACCTTTTCATAGGATAAACCATTATCCAACATATTGAAGATCTTTTCATTGTATGTTGTTGTCTGTCATTAGGATTCTGCCTCCCTTATCTGTTTTCATTATTCTTCTCGAACGGTCCAGGCAAAGATTCTTCAGTTTTTGAATTTGTGCGGGCCGAGGTTGAAAAATTTCCTCCTTTGTGGTTTGTTCATTGCCTTCCTTATATTGGCTTCACATTTATTTTTGAAAGCTGTGGGGTGTGGGGGGCACAAACGTTGTTCAGCTTTACCCATTTTTCTCTCTCTTTATTGTCCATCTTTTTGTTGAAGAAAACCTTGAGGTTTAATTTGCTGCTGTATAATGTTAAGCCATTCAATGTTTGTACTATGTTGCCTCTTTGGTGGGGCACAAAGGTGAGTCCTCTCCAGTAGTCTTCTTTCTGTGGTGGTCAGAGTTTTTACTGAGTGGTTCCAAACTTTGACGGTGGATGATTGCTGTTTGTTCTTCTGTTTGGCAGGTTCGGGGGGGGTATCCAAAAGTGTTTCAGATCCCTCTTGCCCTACCATGTCCTGTCTGTGTTCTGGATTGGAGAGCTCCTTTTAATTTGCTAAGGGATATTCTATCTCCTCATCGCATTTATGGCAAAAAAGGAATAAACAGTCTCAAAGTACAGGTAAATGGACATTTAAGAAGTAGCAAGGGTATTCTGAAAAGAAGTTTCAAACCTCCCAAAAACAAGGGCTGCACAACAAGTCTGACTATTCAAGAGACTTTTTGAACCCTTCCCACCATAGTCCATTTTTTTATTTCAGAAAGTCTGAATCTCCATTTTTCTCTTTGGCAACAAAATAGTGTCAGATAAATGGGTTCTGAAAATCATTCTTCAAGGTTACATATGGCACTGGGGGGAAATTCCTCCTATCCAGCGGGTCAGTCCTTCATCCTCCAGATTAGACTGTTTTGTTTCCACTAGTTCGTCATTGCATTCTGACCTAAGGAGTTACAAAAACAATTCCAATTTCCCAGGTGGGAAAGGGTTTCCATTCAAGGATGTTCCAGTTTTTTTTTCCTAAATGTGTTTATGATAGTGCCCAAATTCAAATTTTACTTCACAGCCTGTTACCTATTCTTCCTCTTTCACATTTCTTAGTAACACTAATCTTGCAAAATGCTTATCATATCAGTATTCATCCAGACTTCAGACATTTCGTAAGGTTTTGTGTGCCTGGATCACATTACCCGTTCTCTGCCTTAGCCTTTGGACTACCCATTGTACCAGTAGTGTTCACAAAGTGCCTAACACCAGTTATAGCTCCTTGCAGGCTACATGGTGTCCACATTTTTCCATATTTAGATGACTTGCTCATTTTTTTCAAAGTGTCATGAATTTCTCTCGGGTGAGAGATCTGTTGCACAAGTTGAGATTCCTAGACAACATTCAAAAATCTTTTGTGATTCCTTCACACAGGATTGTGTTCCTGGGTATTGACCAAGTACCTCAGTTCAGAGCTTTCCTTCAACAGGAAAAAATAGATTTTGTCTAGATGTGTTTCTGGGGTTTTCCACTCAGCCTTTGGTCAATGTGAGGGAATACCTCCGGTTTTTGGGTCTCTTGGCATCTATGATTCTCATGATACCCCGGCAAGACTCCACATGAGAAAGATACAGTTGTTTCAAAATTTCTTTGGTCCCACCATAAATACCCTTTTTCTTTTCAAAGCTTAGTATTGGGATGTGTCAGAAGCAAAATCTTTTGGTGGAACAACAGATAATTCCCATGTCCAGGTCTTCCCTTCTTCCTCCCTGCTCCAAAACAGCCAGTCATCACAGATGCTTTGGACTTTTGCTTGAGGATCAGTTTCAGGAGGGATAGAAGTGCATGGGGTGTAGGACACCAAGAACAGATGCAAGCACATAAATATCAAGAAGATGCTTGCTCTGATTAGTGCACTCAACTCTGTCAACCATCTTTGGTCTTTAGGACCTCTTCAAATGGTTACAGTCCATACAGTCATGTGGTACATCAGAAAGCAAGGGGGAACCAGCTGTACCCCCCCCCCTTTGCAGACTAGTCCTGTAGTGTGGGATATAGCATCTCTGCACAATCTCACTCTACATGCATCTTGCATTCCGTTAAGACCAAAATTGTGTAGCAGAGAAGCTGAGCAGGACCAGAGTGGACCCTCATGAATGGAAACTAGATCGGGGGTCTTCCAAGGTTTGATCCATCTGTGGGGAGTTCCTCAAGTAGACTTTTTTTGCTTCCTCTCTGAACAATCAATTGGTAATCTGTTCCAGGCCTTCATGAAAGAAGACCTAGAAGACAGATAAGGTTGATAGGTAAGAACTAGGTTAGCTGCCTTTGTAAGCCATTTTAAACCTACCCAGTTTCCCTTTCAGAGGTGAGAATCAAACCCTGTCCCTTTTATCTGTGCAGTTAACACATTAACCTTTATACCAAATTCCATACTTGATGCCTTTTCTTTTCCTTGGACAGGAATATTCCTACATGTTTTTCCATCCTTTCCACTAATATCCAGGGTACATGTTCTTCATTTTTCACTGTTGCAGTCCTGACTTGTGGAGATTTCCTGCTGTGAAAGCCCTCGACCAGGCCGACTGTCAGGGAAAACTTTCTACCTTCCAGGCTGGCAGATGCCCTAACCAACCTCAGTATGCTTTGGTATAAAGGGATCCAGCCTGCGTCATGATTTCAGTCTCTTCTTGCCGTCCGAGCCCAAAGCAGTGTTCAAGTGCATTGGTCGGTCCGCACCAGAGAGAAGTCAGCGGCGGAAAGGTAAGTACCCTGTTGGGGAACTCCTTTCTGTTTAACTCATGTCAGATAAAATAAATGTCTCCGCTGTGTTAAGTAAATCCCACATTGAGACTTTGTCACTTACTTATGTCCAGACCACAGCATCCTCAGTTGCCGATGTCCTTCAAGAATGCAACTGCAGTCATAACATATGGGTTGTCCTGCCTCAGGCAGCCCTCGGTCGGCCGGATTCCAAAGTCTGGGTCCGGCGTCGGCTGGTGTCGCCTCCCCTCCGGCAGAACGGCTGGAGTATAAAGACATCGGCCGACACCATCTTCTCCAGTCTTTCTTGCCGCGCGGTGCCCGAAGCAGAAGCAGTTCGCAAGTGCCGGTCGGTCAGCTCCTGTGTTTTCAGTACCGAAGTCATCTAAAAGCTAAGTACCCCGTTAGGGAACATTTTTTCTTGCCTCAGCCGATGTCAGAACAAATTGAGAAAGTTAATAATCGTTTGTCTTGTGGTAAACAAATACCTCATAAGGACTTCCATTCTTATTGCCTCCCTTGCCTGGGCCCAGACCACGACGTCTCTGCCTGTGCTGGCTTTAATAAGCGCACTCTCAGGCGCCGGGCAGAATTTGCCGAAGACTTTTTCGGTGAATCTTTCGCTTATATCATGCCGTCGGAACTACCGACAACTCAATCTACCAAAAACCAAAAGGACCGGGACCGACATCCTCTGCCCGCGTCCTTCACCGATACTCCTCCTAAACCCTCCGCGAGTGCTTTGGTCCCTTCGGAAGCGGTAATTCAACCGCTCCAGGCCGATGACACAGCGTTAGCACATCCTTCGGTCTCGGAGTCTACACCGGTGCTGGTTGTTGATTTTCCTGCAGAAACCGAAGTTCTGGATCTACCCGACACCATTCCTGTGGACAAGGTTACTCCTGCACGTGGGGCAGCTAGGCCTCCTGTATCCATGTCCATCAAGGCCTTTGCACGTGCTAAGGCCGCCAGCCAGGCCAAGGCCCATCCTAAACCTACTGCCCAGGCCCCTTCTGATAAACAGATCATGTCTCTTGCTGCAGATCTTATTTCTCTTATCAGGGGGTCTCAGCCTCATCCAGACAGAGGTTCTCAGCCGCCTGCAGAGAAATGGCCCAGAACTGAGCAGGCAGACAACCTCTCTTCAGATGAAGCTTCTGGGGATTCTGAGCATGTCCTTCAAGGATGCATCTGCAGTCCTAACATATGGGTTGTCCAGCATCAGGCAGCCCTTCGGTCGGCCGGATTCCAAAGTCTGGGTCTGGCCTCGGCTGATGTCGCACTTCACCCGACGTCATAGCTGCTGTGCATTGGGTATAAAGGCATCAGCCGACGCCATTTTCCTCTGTCTTTCTTGCCGAGTGGTGCCCGAAGCAGAAGCTGTTCGTAAGTGCCGGTCGGTCAGATCCAGAGATTTCTACTACCGAAGACTTCTAAAAAGCTAAGTACCCTGTTGGGGACTCTTTCTTTCCTCAGCCGATGTCAGACAAAGTAAATAATTGTTTAACTTGTGGGAAACAAATAGCTCATAAGGATTTCCACTCTTACTGCCTTCCTTGTTTAGGCCCAGACCACGACGTATCAGCTTGTCTAGCCTGTGCTTCCTTCAACCGACGGACGCTTAGACGTCGGTCGGAGTTTGCAGAGGAGTTTTTGGTCCCGCTTTTGCATACAAAATGCCGTCTGAGACTCCGACTACACAATTAGCGAAAAAGCGTAAGGAAAAGGACCGACACTCGCGGTCCGCGGTTTCGGCTGAAACCACGGTTAGGCCAACCGCGAGTTTCTCGGTTTCGGCTGAAACAGAGTCCTCGGTTCTTCCTTCAGCCGAAAGCATGCCTCCGATAGCAGAGGCCTCAGAGCATGGCTGAATCTGCTACTGAAATTACCCCTGCTGAAGCATGCACCCAGGATTTATCGGATACTATTCCTTTAGACATAACTACCCCTGCACGTGGAGCTGCTAGACCCCCTGCATCTATGTCTATCAAGGCTTTTTCCAGGGCTAAAGCAGCTAAATCTTCTAAGGCCTTACCTGCTAAAACCCCCTCACACAGGCCTACCTCTAGTTCCCAAATGCTCAGCCTGGCTGAGGATCTCATTTCTTTGATCAGGGGATCCCAACCTCACCCAGACAGGGCCTCTCAACCCCCTCCAGATAAGAGGCCTAGAACTGAACCCCCGGAACCTGTGTCTACAGACTATTCCTCGGATGACTCTGATATTTCAGACCCTCAGGAAGGCCCATATTCTCCTTATGAGGATTCTGATGCAGAAGACTCCATTCCTTCTGCTTCTCCTCCTGAAGAATTTTCTTTTGGGGAAACCTTACATGCTATGAGGGAACATTTTCAATGGCAGGGCCAGGATTTTTCAGATTCAAGGAAAGGGCTAAGGACTTTTTTACATTTACCACAGCATAGGCCTTTAGCCATTCCTCCAGTACTAACAGTTGTTGATGATGCATATAATGATGCCTGTACTGCCCCTGATTCTCTCCCTCCGGCCCCTGCCAAGCCTGACAGATATTACAGGGTCCCGGACACTCACTACCATTTGTATAAGGCTCCTGTTGCAGATCCTGAAACCATTTCACAGGGCCCCAAAGCTGTAGCAGCGGCCTCTGCCAAAAACCCTCTCCCCTCTGAAAGGGAATCTAGAGCATTAGAGAGATGGGGTAAAAAGATTTATACTTCTGCTACTCTTTCGGCCAGGGCCTTAAACTGTCAATTTCACATGATTCAGTACCAGGAATTTTTGTTAGACCAGCTAAATAAAAAACTGTCCTCTCCTGAACCTATAGACCGTAAGTCCCTTCAGGATTTGGTACATAACTCTCAGCAGGTCAGTAACCATTTCTTAAAATGTGGCTATGATGCACTGGAGGCTTCCTTTAGATCAGCTATGACTGGAACAGTGATTAGAAGGCATGCCTGGTTAAAAGAACAATCCTTACCAGACCATGTTAAGTCAAAACTCCTAGATGCTCCTATGGAGAAACAAAGTTTGTTTGGCTCCCCTGCACAGCAGGTTCTAAAGAAGGTGGAAGAAAAAGCAAAATCTGTCCAAACAGTCAAGGATTTCTTACAGGTCCAACCTCCGAGGTTTAGCAGAAATTGGCCTTCGAAGAATTGGTCCTTTCCAGACACCTCCAGAGCACAGAGGCAGAAATAGACGCACAAGAGGCAGAGGTCATTCCAGCGGTGCCTACAGGGGACGTCAGTGGCAGCCTAACAACCAGAGAAGTACTGCCACAGATTCAGCTACAACCACTTCCACAGGACAGACACAATGACTTGGCTCTGATTCCGCCTACCAGGGAACAACTGGAAGCACCCTTGGGCAGAAAACTAGCCTTATTTTCCGTAAACTGGCATTTCATTACAGGAGACAAATGGACTTTACAAACAATAGACAAAGGCTACAGGTTTCACTTCCACACTCTACCAAAAAAGAGAGGAATGCCAAACCTACCACCAAGCCAAAAAACAAACGCTCTAAGACAAATCAACAACCTACTAAGGATGAGAGCTATAGAAAAGGTACCGCCTATGGAACAAGGACAAGGATTTTACTCCAGACTTTTCCTTGTACCAAGAAAAGAAAATCAATGGAGGCCTATTCTCGACCTGTCCGCTCTGAACACATACCTCATTGTTCCAAAATTCAAAATGCTGACCCTACAGCAACTTCTTCCCATACTGGGCAAGGAGTCTTGGCTGGTGACTCTAGATCTCAAGGAGGCATACCTGCACGTCCCTATACGACCAGATTGCAGAAGACACCTCAGATTTCTTGCAGGATCAGAGCATTATCAATTCTCAGCATTGCCCTTTGGCTTATCTACTGCGCCCAGAGTATTCACGAAATGCCTGGCATCAGTAATTGCTCATTGCAGGCTTCAGGGAATTCAAATTTACCCATACGTGGACGACTGCCTAATACAAGCGGACAACAAGGCAAAATTAACAAAAGATTTGGAAAAGGTTATACGACTGCTGCAAGAATTGGGATACACAGTCAACATGCAAAAGTCAAGACTGGTACCATCCCAAAGGATAACATTCTTGGGTGCAGAACTGGACACATAAGCTCAGATGGCCTTTCTCACAGAAGAAAAACAAAAGCAACTACCAGTCTATTTCATGACATTAACAACACAGACTCAGCTTACTGCAAGGAAATTCCTGCAAGCCCTGGGTTACATGGCATCCTGCATAATATTGATTCCGCATGCCAGACTGCATATGAGAAAGTTGCAATGGTACCTAAGGAATGTATGGTCTCAACACAAGCACAGTCTAGAAGCCCAGATTCCAATAATTCCATGCCTGAAGCAAGAATTCCTGTGGTGGGCTCAGGCCTGTCAGTTGAACAGGGGATTGCCCTTCCACAAACCTCATCCAAGCCAAACCATCACCACGGACGCCTCAGACCTAGGCTGGGGGGCGCACATGGTGGACAAGTGTATACAAGGCCTATGGACACAAGACCAGCTGAATCTACACATAAATCAAAAGGAGATGCTGGCAGTGAAACATGCAATCCAGGCATTCAGACCATTTCTTCAACAAGGTCACCTGCTAAGGACGGACAGCACCACAGTCATGTGGTACATCAACAAACAGGGAGGTACACACTCATATCCTCTATGCCGGATGGCAATGGATCTGTGGAATGTGGCACTGAACTTCAACATTCAACTCCAGGCCAGATTTGTACCAGGAAAAGAAAATTCACTAGCAGACACCTTAAGCAGAACTACCACGGATGCTCACGAATGGATGCTGCATCCAGATATCTTCAAAACCATAACAAAGAAATGGGGACTACCAGAGATAGACCTGTTGCCTCCCCACACAGCCACCAATTGAAGAAATTCTGCACAAGAGCATACCACCCACTTGCTTGGAGGGTGGACTCCCTTTCCTTCAGCTGGAAAAACCTGACAGCATTTGCATTCCCACCTCTTCCTTTGATGTACAAAGTCCTACTGAAGATCAAAGAGGATCAGCCAAGGATAATCCTGATAGCTCCAGACTGGCCGAGGCAACATTGGTACCCGCTACTGAGGAGCATGTCTCGGACACGCGCATGGCCTCTACCTCTATGTCCTTTACTTCTAACAGAACAACTACAAGATAATACATCCAAACTTGAAAACACTACAGCTAGCTGCTTGGAATATTGCATAAAACAAATAACCCAGATTTATCTCAGAGGGTTAAGGACATTATCCTGGATGCTCGCAGACCCTCCACAAGGAAGACTTATTCAGCCAAATGGAAAAGATACCTCATTTGGAGTGCAGCCAAAGGGGAAAATGTATCATTGGCAAACATAGCAAACATCCTGGAATACATAGCAGAACTGTTCCACAATGGCCTGTCCTACTCCTCCATTAAGATTCATGCATCAGCAATTTCAGCAGAATACAACATGGATCCTCCAGTCTTCTCTCATCCTCTACTCAGGCAGTTCCTGAGAGAGGAATCAAAAATGTAAAGCCTCCAAGGAAACCACCTTTGCCTACATGGGATCTCAACTTTGTGCTGGAAAAGTTAACACTTCCCCCTTTTGAACCAGCAGCAACAGCAGACTTACAGTTCTTATCTTGGAAAACTGCTTTCCTGCTTGCAAATCACCTCAGCAAGAAGGGTATCTGAGTTACAGGCATTAATGGCAGTACAGCCCTTCCTTATCTTCCATTAGGATAGAGTGTCTCTGAGAACTAACCCTACTTTTATGCCAAAAGTGGTCTCCAGAGTATCATTGAACCAAGCGATTCATTTGCCTACATTCTTCCCCGACCCACAGAACAGGGGGGAAAGACTACTACATACCTTGGATGTACACAGACAATTACGCTACTATCTGGACAGAACTAAGACCAACAGGAAAACTGACCAGCTTCTGGTAGCATATGCAACAGGAATGCAAGGAAAAGCAATTTCAAAACAGACCATCTCAAAATGGATAGGAAATTGCATTAGGTTTTGCTACTCCTTTCATGGAAAGACAACTCCAGAAAATATCAGGCCTCACTCCACAAGAGCTACAGCCACCACTACAGCTTTCCTACGAGGAGTGGCTACCAAAGACATTTTAGAAGCTGCTACTTGGAGCTCCGTGCATACATTTGCCAAGCATTATAATCTTCCTTTATACTCCAGATCCCGAGCAGGTTTTGCAACTGCTGTTTTGCAAGGGATCTTAACTACACCATCTTTAGCTTAGTACCTCCTCCCCCAGTTTGGCTATGGTATTCTACCCATATATTAGGACTGCAGATCTTGAAGGACATAGTACAGTTTTGTACCTACCATAAATGTAGATGTCCGATAGGTATGCATCTGCAGTCAGGATTACCCACCCTCCTTCCCCTCTGTGGTATTCCTAGGGTATTTACCCCTCTTTTAGCTAGCTGGAGGAATCTATTATGGTGTATTTGTTCTTATATATGTATATATTTATTTATATATTCTTATATTGTTTGTTCTCTACTGTTTGGAATTATTTGCATTTATCCAAATTTAGCCTTCCTAGAGGGCACCTGGCATCTGGGGCAAGAAACACTGAGGAAAATGTCGTCGGCTGATGCCTTTATACTCAATACACAGCAGCTATGACGTCGGGTGAAGTGCGACATCAGCCGAGGCCAGACCCAGACTTTGGAATCCGGCCGACCGAAGGGCTGCCTGAGGCAGGACAACCCATATGTTAGGACTGCAGATGCATACCTGTCGGACATCTACATTTATGGTAGGTACAAAACTGTACTATTCAGATACCAAAGAAGAATCCTTCCAGGCCTATGAGGACTCTGATGCTGAGGAATCAATTCCCTCTGCCTCTCCTCCAGAGGATTTTTCGTTAGGTGAAGTCCTACACTCTATGAGGGAGCATTTTAAATGGCAGGGTCAGGAATTCTCTGATTCCAGGAAGAGGCTACGTACCTTCCTCAAGCTTCCCCAGCACAGACCTTTAGCTATCCTTCCAGTTATGGATGTCCTGGATGATGTTTTCTCCGACTCCAGTGCTAACCCTGATTCTCTCCCTTCTGCTCCTGTCAAGCCAGACAGATATTATAGGGTCCCTGACACCCACAAACAGCTCTTCAAGGCCCATTCTGTGGATCTAGATACTATTTCACAGGGCCCCAAGGGAGTGGCTACTTCCACAGCCAAGAATCCACTGCCAGCGGATAGGGAAGCTAGGTCCCTGGAGAGATGGGGTAAAAAAGTTTATACCTCTACCACCCTGGCCATGAGGTCACTTAACTGCCTTTTTCATATGTTTCAGTACCAGGATTTTTTACTGGATGATTTACAGAAAAAGCTAGCCTCTCGTGAGCCTATTGATAGAAAGGCATTGCAGGATTCAGTACATAACTCTCAGCAGGTTAGCAATCATTTTCTTCAGTGTGGTTATGATGCATTGGAGGCTTCATGTAGGGCAGCTATGACTGGGGCTGTTATGCGTAGACATGCTTGGCTAAAAGAACAGCCACTGCCAGACCATGTTAAAGTAAAGTTACTTGATGCACCTCTGGAAAAACCGAAGCTTTTTGGTGCTAATGCACAAGATGTGTTGAAGTCCATTGAGGAGAAAGCTAAATCAGTACAGACAGTCAAAGATTTCCTCCAGGTTCAGCCACCCAGATTCAGCAGGAATTGGCCTTCAAAGAATTTGTCCTTTCCAGACACTGACAAGTTTCAAAGGGGAAAAAACAGACATGCCTGAGGTAGAGGGCAATACTGAGGCTCCTACAGGGGCCGCCAATGGCAACCACCAAATCAAAGTGACGCAGGCAGTCCAGCCGCACCACAAGGACAACCACAATGACTTGACTTTCATACCATCTACAATGGCTCAAAGAGAAGCACCTTTGGGCGGAAAATTATCCTTATTCTCAAAAAACTAGCATATCTTAACCAAGGACAACTGGATTCTGGATTTAATAGACAAAGGTTACAGATTCTACTTCCATACTTTACCAATAAGGCAAGGCATGCCAAACCTGCCACTTCATCAAAGGGCAGAGGCACTCATTCAAGTTTCAAAGCTGTTAAATATAAAAGCAATAGAAAGGGTCCCTCCACAGGAACAAGGCCAGGGATTTTATTCAAGACTGTTCCTTGTTCCAAGAAAGGAAAACAAATGAAGACCTATACTGGACTTGTCTACTCTAAATACTTCTAATTGTGCCAAAGTTCAAAATGCTGACGTTGCAGCAATTCCTTCCCATGCTGGGCAAGGGGTCTTGGCTGGTCACTCTGGACCTCAAGGAGGCATACCTGCATGTCCCAGTCAGACAAAGCTGCAGAAGATACCTCGGATTTCTTGCAGGGACCGAGCATTATCAATTCTCAGCATTGCCGTTTGGCTTATCTACTGCACCCAGAGTCTTCACGAAATGCCTGGCATCAGTAGTGGCACACTGCAGACTCCAGGGGATTCAAATATACCCCTACCTGGACGACTGCCTCATACAAGCAGACAACAAACAAACCTTGATAGCAAACTTAGACTATGTCATTCAATTACTACAGGCCTTGGGATACACAGTCAACATTCAGAAATCAAGACTTCTGCCATCCCAACAAATTATTTTCCTAGGAGCCAAACTGGACACAAAAACACAAATGGCTTATCTCACAGAGGAAAAACAGCAGCAGTTACCAGAGTACTTCAAAGGCCTAGCAAAGCTCTCCCAGCTGACTGCAAGGAAAATCCTGCAGGCCTTGGGGTTCATGGCATCTTGCATTCTTCTGATACCTTTGGCAAGACTTCATATGAGAAAGCTGCAATGGTACTTAAAAAGCTTATGGTCCCAACATAGCCAAAGCCTAGAGGACGTAATCCCACTCATTCCATGTCTGCAAAGAGAATTTTTGTGGTGGGCTCAAGCAAGTCAGTTAAACAAAGGCATGTCTTTCAACAAACCTCAAGCAGGTCAGATGATTACAACAGATGCCTCAGACCATGGATGGGGGGTGCACATGGAGGGCAGATGCATTCAAGGTCAATGGACACCAAGGGAAAGGCATCTGCACATAAACCAAAAAGAGATGTTGGCAGTGATACATGCAATTGAGACTTTCGAAAAATCACTTCAACAAGGACATTTGCTAATAAGGCCAGACAACACCACGGTTATGTGGTATATAAACAAGCAGGGAGGCACTCATTCTTATCCCCTCTGCAGACTAACAATGATTCTCTGGGAAAAATCCCTAAGTCTGAAGACACATTTGCAATCCCAGTTTGTGCCAGGCAAGGACAATGTACGGGCGGACAAGCTGAGCAGAAATTTCTTGGATCCACACGAATGGATGCTGCATCCTCACATTTTCTCACAAATAACAAGGACATGGGGAAGACCGGACATAGATCTCTTTGCTTCTCACATGAATCATCACCTGGAAAAGTTCTGTACAAGGACCCACCATCCTCTAGCCTGGAAAACAGATGCTCTCTCCTTCAGCTGGAATTCCCTAACAATTTATGCATTCCCTCCTCTACCACTGCTGACCAAGATGATACTGAAGATCAAAGCAGAACAACCAGCAGGCATTTTGATAGCTCCAGACTGGCCAAGGCAGCACTGGTACCCATTGCTGTTGAGCATAACTCGGACCAAACCGTGGCCTCTGCCCCTATGGCCTCTGCTTCTAACACAACACAATTACAGGACTGTTCATCAAAACCTGAAAACATTGCATCTGACAGCCTGGAGGTTACCATAACTCCTTCCGATATCTCTCTTTCCAAAAAAGTTCAAGAGATCTTACTGGAAGCACGCAGACCTTCCACCAGAAAAAAAAATATTCAGCCAAGTGGAAGAGATTCATCATCTGGAATGCTAACAGGGGTCAGAATACAACAGTATTGAGTATACCTCAGGTATTGAAATACTTGGCAGAAATGTTTCATACTGGTCTCTCATATTCTTCCATAAAGATTCATGCCTCAGCAATCTCAGCAAAATACAATTGTGATCCACCTGTGCTTTCACATCCTTTGCTAAGACAGTTCCTAAGAGGGATAAAGAATATCAAACCTCCCAGGAAACCGCCAGTACCTGCATGGGGACCTCAATTTAGTCTTGGAAAAATTAACTCTTCCTCCCTTTGAACCAGTAGCAACTTCAGAAATGCAATTTCTCTCATGGAAAACTGTTTTCTTATTAGCAATCACATCAGCAAGAAGAGTCTCAGAGATGCAGGCACTCATGGCAGTACCTCCTTTTCTCATTTTTCATCAGGAGTCTCTCTAAGAACCAATCCTTCATTCATGCCAAAAGTAATTTCCAGGGTGTCCCTAAATCAAGCCATTCACCTGCCTACTTTCTTCCCCAATCCTCAAAACAGGGGGGAAGCACTGCTGCATACTTTGGGCATACACAGACAACTGCGCTACTACTTGGACAGAACTAAGGCCACCAGAAAGTCTGACCAACTGCTTGTAGCCTATGCTGCTGGAGTACAAGGAAAAGCAATCTCCAAACAAACAGTTTCTAAATGGATTGGACACTGCATCAGATTCTGCTATTCTTTTCATGGAAAAGGTGTGCCAGCCAATATTAGGCCACACTCCACCAGAGCTATAGCCACATCCACAGCTTTCCTAAGAGGAGTGGCTACAAAGGACATTCTAGAGGCTGCTACATGGAGCTCCGTGCATACATTTACCAAGCACTACAACCTGCCTTTATACTCCAGATCCCGAGCAGGCTTTGCTTCGGCAGTCCTGCAGGGCATTTTAGCTACACCATCACTTTACCGACCACCCCCAGCTTGGCTATGGTATTCAACCCATATGTTATGACTGCAGTTGCATTCTTGAAGGACATAATACAGTTTTGTACCTACCATAAATGTAGATGTCCGATAGATATGCAACTGCAGTCGGATTTTCCCACCCTCCTACCCCTCTGCAACCTTCTTTATGGGTCCACTACCCCTATTCCTATTAGCTGGGGGTATCTCCTATGGTGTATCTGTTTATTACTGTTGTGCATGTCTGGAATTGTTTATCCATTCACCAAATTTAGCCTTCCAAGGAGGGCACCTGGCATCTGGGGCAAGAAACACTGAAGAAGATGGCGTCGGCTGATGCCTTTATACTCCAGCCGTTCTGACGTCTGAGAGGAGGCGACACCAGCCGACGCCGGACCCAGACTTTGGAATCCGGCCGACCGAGGGCTGTCTGAGGCAGGACAACCCATATGTTATGACTGCAGTTGCATATCTATCAGACATCTACATTTATGGTAGGTACAAAACTGTACTTTTTTTATGCTTGTTTTAACACTAGGGCTATTAGGCTAGGGCTGAATTTTTTGCGAGCTTCCTGAATCAAGAGTCTTCTCACTCGTGTCCGATGGTGTCCGCTAGATGTTCCGAAATAGTGCATCCTATGCAAAAGAAAGAAAAGAAACAAAGGTTTAGATCTTTGAACGACAACCATTCGCTGGCTGCCTCTCCCTCTAGGCTTGTGAATGTTGAAGAAGGCAGATGTTTTTTTCACCCCTCTTTGGTGTCTAAAATTGTGATGCAGGCCTCTGTCGAGACCCTTTCAGAAGCCGACATGCCATCTGTCCCATCTACTTCTACGCAAGCCCTTGCATATATCACGTCATTTGGGTCTGAGGCCGCTCAGCAGGCTTAAGCTTCTGAAGAGCATTTTTCTACCTGTGGTGCTCCAACAAAGATTCTGCCTACCCCAATGCTTTTTTTTTTTTTTTTTAAATACTTTTCCAGGGAGAAGGGCACTAGGTCGATGGACACACCTAGGTGTAAGGCTAAAGCCACCCTAAAGAGAGGTGCTGTGGCAAGGGCGTTTGCCTATGCTTACTGGCTCTCTTTTACAGGCATCCCAACAGGATTTAATTAAATCGGCTGATGACCTGATTTCTATTGTTAGGTCAAGACAGGCCACAGCGGATGTCTCACTAGGGAAAAGGAATACTCCTTCTGAAGCTTTCCCAGACCATTAGCAGTCAGGTGAAGATTCAGATGTACAGGAGCCTAAGTGTGAAGAAGGCACCTCCTATACATCCTATGAGTCTGATTCAGAGCAGAACCTTCTGTCTGCCCCCCCAGAGTATTTCACCTTCAGGGAGACCGTCGATGCTATAATACAACATTTTCAGTGGAAGGCATAGGAATATTCCCAGTCCAAAAAGAGAGTTAGGGAGTTCCTGGTTCTACCTGAACACAAACCACTGGCCACCCTCCCCCCCCCCCCCCCCATTTTAGAGGTAGTGGAAGATGTTTTTCAGGATTCCTCCTTGAATCCTGACTCCCTTCCACCTGCCCCACATAAACTAGACAGTTGTTTTAGGGTGCAGGACTCCCACAAATACCTTTTTAAAAATCTCTCTGGTGACCCTGAGGTGGTCACCTGGGGGCCCAAAGGGGCTCAAGCCAGTTTATCCAGGAACCCTTTACCTACAGATAGAGCAGGACCCTTGTTAGGTTCAGGAAAATGTATGTAGATCTGCCACTCTTAATATGAGGGCCCTCAACTGTCAATTCCACTTGCTCAAATATCAGCAAGCTGTTTTAGATCAGCTTGAACAGGTCACCTCCATAGAGGATAAAAACCTTTCCAAAGAGCTCCTAGATCTGTCACTCCAGTTCTCCGGTAGCTAAACATTCATTACACTGTGGATATGATGCCATGGAAGCTTCTTGCAGGGCAGCTGCCACTGGCTCTGTTATTAGAAAGCATGGGTGGCTTAGGGAACAATCTCTTCCTGACGCTGTTAAATCAAACCTCCTGGATGCTTCCCTGGACAAAGACTTTATCTTTGGCCCTAAGGCAGAGGCCGTTCTCAAAAAGATGGAAGACAAAGTGAAGTCTGTACAGACTGAGGGACTTCCTCCAAGTGCAACCTCCTAGGTTCAGTAGGAACTTTCCAAATGGTCATTCCCTTTCAGCCTAGGGGTAGACATAGGAAACCATAGTGGAATAAAACCCATAGGCAGCATCAACAGCTGCAAAGAAGTAGGCAGTGGACCTCTGAGACTCCCAGGCAAGTGAATTTTAGGTCCCAAGCCCCAGCCAGAGAGCAACTATGACTCCTCTACCCCCACTCCCCCCAAGACTAGGAAGAAGGCCACCACTCTTCAAGCAAGACTGGCCCTGATCACTTCAGACAAGTGGGTTCTAGACATTATTACAAATGGTTACAAACTCACTTTGAAAGAACCTTTAAAATATTCAGACTATCCAGATGTTCTGCAGAGTTAAAAAATCAGAGGCCCTTGCCCAGATTCAGATCTTGTGCTGTCAGGGAGCTGTGGAACCAGTTCCAGAAGATCAAAAAGGCAAAGGCTTCTACTCCAGGCTGTTCCTGGTTCCCAGAAAGGGTGCCCCATCTTGGACCTGTCCAGCCTTAATCAGTTTCTTCTGGTTCCAAAGTTCAAAATGTTGTCTCTTCACAAGCTATTACCCAAGGTTAACCCCTCAGGACTTCATAGTCTCATCTAGACCTAAAGTATGCCTATCTGCACAATCCAAATCAAAAGTCTCACAGAAGCTTTGTTCACTTCAGAGCAGGCTCCAGTCACTATCAGTTCTCAGCACCCTTTGGCTTATGTACCGCTCCAAGGGTTTTCATAGTGTGTCTCGCACCTGCAGTTGCTTTCTACAAGGCTGGGGGTTCCAAATATACCCTTACATGGATGATTGCCTGATACAGGCCACAGACCTGTATCACCTCTCCAGGTGCAACTAACACTAGGTAAGACTGCAGTCCAAATTTTAGCTTGCTACAGATCCCCCACCATGCACCAAGATTCTCACTACACCTTTCTAAACATACTGGAAAATATTAAGATACAACCAAACACCCTAATACTGGGTGATTTCAACTACCCTGCCATTAACTGGGAAAACTACTCGTGTACCAACACCTTTGCCCAACGGTTCTTGGAATTCATAAATTTCAACGCCCTGGATCAATTAATCCATAGTCCCACCAGGGGCTCCAATATCCTAGACCTGGTCATTACCAACATGGGAAATCAATGCTCCACACCTATGTTCACCCCCCCGAGCACCCTTAACATCCACATCCCACCCCCCAGTGAGGAAACCTCCATAAAAAAACTTCTCTAAAGCCAACTTCATGCCACTCAAGTCAGAAGTGACAAACGTCATGACATCCATGCAGACGGGAACTGAAAGTTCGACTGCTGAATCTGTACGAGCACATCCACTCATGCATGAATCGTGCCATCCCAAATAGAACCAAGATGCTCTCTTCCAAAAAAAAAGGAAGCCAATCTGGTGGTCCCCTGCCATAAACAAACTTTACTACAAAAGGAAGAAACTGTTGCAGAAAAGAGGAAAATCCCAGGATGCAAAAAACTTCCTTACCAGCCTCAGTAAGAAGCTGAGATCCCTCATAAAATCCTCCAACGCTAGTTATGAAAATAAAATTGCCAAAGATTTCATAGACAACCACAAGGCATTCTATAACTGTGTCAAGAATCTAAATGGCAATGCTCAGATCTGCTCTGAGCTACAACAGAATGGCATTAAATATACTGATCCCAAGGATGTTGCCAATGTCCAGGCCGATCATTTCAGTGCCAACTTCACCCCCCTCACCCTCTAAATGCCCATCTCAATACCGGAAGATTGCCAAATTCCGGTGGTAATGGCCACACAGGTAAAAAAAAAAAAAAAAAAAAAAAAAAACACCCTCTCCAAAGCTAGGAATACAGCATCCATGAGACCAGATGACAGCCCGGGTGTCATGTTTAATCATAGCCTCACGTCAGGCTTCGTGCCCAATGAGTGGCGCACATCTAAAGTTATCCCACTCCACCAGTGGGGATCCACCTTGGATCCCGGGAACTACCGCCCCATCAGTCTGACGAGCCTGATCTGCAAGGCCATGGAATTTATTATCATGGAACTTATAAACAAAGACTTTGGCAACCTTCAAACACTGGACCTCACCCAGTTTGGGTTTGTGAAGGGCCGATCTGGTCTCCTGAACCTGATTGACTTCTTCGAATCAGTCTCCAGGGCTGTGGACGAGGGTAAGGCGGTCCACACAGCCTATCTGGACCTCGCCAAGGCCTTTGACACCATTCTCCACTCTGGAATCATAGACCTACTAAGCTGGGCATTAATCCCTACGTCAATCGATTGGGTTGCCAACTGGCTTACTGACAGAAACCACACTGTAAAAGTAGCTGACTCCAAATCCAGCTCCAGACAAGTGGAGTACCTCAGGGTTCAGTCCTGGGACCGCTTTTGTTTGGCATCTACTTCTCTGAAGTACAGGCCAACACTAAGAGACTCTGGCTAACAAAGTTTACAGATACCTGCAAACTGGGAGCCATTATTGAATCCCCAAATGATGCAGATACCCTACAAAAGGGCTTTACAGAAACAGATGCTTGGTGCCAGAGCCATGGGCTCAAGCTCAATGCCAAGAAATGTATAGTTATCCCCTATGGGAAAAAACATGTACCCGTGAATTACTACATAGATGACGGTACACTAAACACTGAAAGTGTGATAAGAAACTTAGGACACAGGAGGACAATAACCACATCGCCACAACAGTCAGGAAATCCTATGTGGCACACCTCATCACCAAGGGCTTTTCATCCAGGAAAAAGGTCAGTGTCCCACTGTACTCATCCCTCATTAGACCCATTCCCATTATAGAATGCAGTGCCCTGTTTGGTATGTACCTCTTAAGACATCTGCAACAACTGAAAAGGCCGCAGAAATACCTCACTAAAAGAATCACAGGCCCAAAGCAGATGCCCTATGCTGACTGCCTTAAACTCCAGCTTTACTCTTGCATATCGTCTACTCAGAGGCAATCTCTGGTTAACATACAAGGCCATGTCAAACCCAGAGCTGCTGGACATGCTACACTTAAAGAAATCCAAATCCCTCAGAGCCACACACTCCAGGGATCTAAACCTTATCACAATAAACAAAACATGCTGGAGGGATAGGTTCTTGACCCAGAGACTCCCCAGACTCTGCAATAATAGACTGGCCATACATGTCAAGCAGAGCGCCTCTTTGGCCCTCTTCAAAAGGAACCATGACGATTGGATGGGAGAAAGGAAATTCACCACGGGGATCACGTCAGTCACCCTGCTAGACAGGGTTCCAGGGAAGTAAATAGTGTGGGAAGAAATAGCCAGGGAATTGTTATGGCTAGGCTTGTGTAGGCCCTAGGGCCGATAGCCTAGTACCAGCCTATGAACCTAAGACTCCTCTTTCACAGTAAATCTCCAGAAATTCAACACTTCCCCATCCAAAAGGATCATTTTCCTGTGGTCACTCCTGGACTCTTCATTTCAAAAAGCCTTCCTTCCTCCAGACAAGTTTCCTTTTTGACAAACTACTTCCAAAAATATCCAGCAGAAACACTGCATCTTGGCCAGATAATTTCTCTGAGCACTGGGATGTATGGTGGTATGTATCCTTAAGGTTCCCCTGGCCAGGCTACACACAATGAAGTTTCTGTGGTACCTCAGGAATGTATGGTGCCAGAGCTCTGTCTCTAGAGACCAAGATACAGCTGATCCCTTGTCTCGAGTTTGCTTGGTGGGTACAGGCTTGTAGCCAAAATCAGGGCCTTCCCTTCATTTTCACTCTACAGGGCCAAACCCTCACCATGGATGCTTCAGATGCAGCCTGGGGGCAGAGGGAGGCTCAATTTCAACACCTCCAATCCTAAGGGAAGTGGGAGGATTACTTCCACGACAGAAGTGTTTATTGGAAATAACTTATGGCAGTGCAAAAAGGCCTGATGGCCTTCGAAAGAAAAATGGGAACCAGGGGAACTGTTACTAAAAACAGACAATACCACAGTCATGTGGTAGATAAACTGGCAGGGAGGCACACTCTTATTCCCTGTGCCACCTAGAGATGCAAGTCTGGGAAATTGCACTCTGTGGTTGCACCTTATAGCACAGTACCTTCCAGGGGTTCAAAATGTGCTACCAGATCACCTCATCAGGAACTTAATGGACCCCATGAATGGCATCTGCATTGTGAAGTTTTCCTCAGCATAACTCAGAGATGGAGAGTTCCACAGATAGACCTAATTGCCAACAAGGAAAATGCTCACCAGAACAAAATTTCTTTGCCAGAATCATACAGAAATCTACCTGGAAAACGGATGCCTTCTCTTTCTCTTGGACTCATCTCTTCATTTATGCATTCCCCTTTTACCCCTTCTGGCTCAGTGCTTCTAAAGATAAGGGAAGAGGGCCCTAGGGGAAATACTTATAGCACCAGACTGCCCCAGGCAACACTGGTATCCTCTCCTCTTCAAGCTCACCAGTCAGTGCCCATGGCTGTTAGCTCAGAGAGTAGACTTTCTAACTCAAAACAAGGGAAGAATTGTACACCCCAACCTTCAGACACTCAGCCTTTCAGCTTGGATAGTTCCACAGCACCCAACTGCAACATTACCCTAAGTAAGCAAGTGCAGGACATCCTTAAAGACTCTAGAAGGCCTAGCAGTAGAAAATCATACTCAACCAAATGGAAAAGATTCTGTATTTGATGGCAGAAGCTGCACTTTGATTCCAGTTCAGCACACATTACTACCATCCTAGACTACCCGGCTAGCTTGGAAGATAAAAGCCTTTCCTACTCCTCCATTAAAATTTGTCTGCCATTTCTGACCACATTCCGTCTTCCTCCAGTCTTTTCCCATCCCATATTAAGACAATTTGTTAGGGGAGTCATTCACATTAGACACCTCAGGAAGAAGCCTCCTCCATGGGACCTCAACTTTGTTCTAGAAAAGCTGACTTTGCCGCCTTTCAAACTGGCAGTATCTGCTCCTCCGAAGTTTCTTACTTAGAAAACAGTGCTGCCTGTCACCTCAGCCAGGAGGGTTTCTGTGTTGCAGGCCCTTGTGGCAGTGGAACCATTTATTATCTTCCTCTAAGATGGGTTTTCCCTCAGAACTAATCTCACTTTCAGGCCTAAGGTGGTCGCTGATACGTCTCTGAATCAAGCCATTCATCTGCCTCCATTCTTTCCCAACCCTCAGAACAAATGGGAAGGAATACCTCATTCTTTGGATGTGCACAGGGAGCTCTGCTTTTATCTGGACAGGACGAAAGCTTTGAGAAAATATGACCAGTTTATTACCTTTGCCCCCTGACTCTGGAAGGAAGTCCGCTTCCAAACACACCATCTCCAAATGGATCTCTCTCTGCTACAGCCATCTTAGCAAAAAAAAAAAAAAAAACCCTGAAATTAGGTCACACTCCACAAAGGCCACAGTTATCTCTGATGCTTTTCAAAATGGAGTCCCTACTAAGGGCATTTTGGAAGCACCCACTTGGTCATCTGTGCATACCTTTACAAAACACTACCACTTGGCAGCCTTTTCTAAGTCCAGAGCAGGATTTGCCAATGCCATCCTGCAAGGCATTCTCTCCTTAATATTTTTCCCCTCAGTTCAGCTTTGGGAATCTTCCCACAAGTCAGGACTGCAACAGTGAAACACGAAGAACATAGTTGTGTACACTTACCATAAGTGTTGTAGATGGCGTTTATTCAGTGTTGTAGTCTTCTTTCCCTCACTCTTGCCCCCTTAGCCTACTACATAGCCTACTAATAATTGACTAATCCAGCCAATGGACTCCCCTTGGCTCCCCTGCTGTAAGGGTCCTCTTTTTCCTTAGTTCCCCTCTGTCAACTTAGGGCTTCTCCTGGTAGAGGACAAGAAAATACTGAAATCATGATGGAGGCTGGCTTCCTTTATGCCTGAATGTACTGATGTCGGTCAAGGCATCTGCCAGCCTGGGAGGTGGAAAGAGTTTTCTCTGGTAGTCGGGCCAGTTGAGGGCTTTCATGGCAGGAAATTACCCACAGGACAGGACTGTAAGATGAATACACTCGAACATCTACATTTATGGTAAGTGTACACAACTGTACGTTCTGAAGATTCAGAAGGAATCCTTCAAGATCATTGTGGCTACTCCCTTCTGGCCCAGGCAACCATGATTCTCCCTTCTTTTAGAAATGACTTGGGTCAGTTACTACAAGCTTTCTCACATATTGGCTTTACTCACACAAATGCAGGGGTGTTTGATCAACCCTGGCATAAATCAGCTTCAATGAACTGCCTACATGATAGGGTCTTAATTCTTTTTAGGCACCTGTTTACTGAGGCTGTGCAGCAGGTACTAATGGTGACAAGAAAGCCTGCTACTAGAATGTCATATATTTGCAAATGGAAAAGGTTTTCTAGTTTGTGCTAACAATGTAACCCGCACCCATTCAGGGCTAATTGAACTCTGGTTCTACAATATTTGTGAGTTGTTATCCTATGGCCTTTCAAGTTTCAGTTGTCCTATGGCCTTTCAAGGTTCAGTTATCCATTTCAGCATGTCTGCCTATAGCTCCTCCTCTTTCAATGCAGTCTTATGTCAAAATGTTTTTAAAAGGGGTTCTGCATAAGAATCCTCCAAGAAAACCTATGATCTGTCCTTGATATCTTAATTTTATGTTAGAGAAGTTAACACTTGCTTCATTTAAACCAACTTGTCTGGCTGACTTTTGAGGTTCTTAACATGAAAGACAATTTTACTGATACTGTGACCTCTGCAAAAAGGGTTTCTGAACTGCAGGCTGTTAAGGTCAGTCAACCCTATCTCATTTTCCATAGGAACGTAATTTCTTTTTAAACTAATCCTTCATTTATGCCTAAAGTGGTATCCAAGTTTACTTTAAGCCAAACTGTCCATCTGCCTGTTTTATTTCCTGAACATAAAAATACTCATACCATGGATGTTCACAGACTTCCTGGGTTTTATCTTGACAGAAGTAAATATTTTAAATCTTCAGATCAATTGTTTATTTCTTGTGAAGGTAAGAAGGGGCAGCCTGTGTCAAAACATACTATTTCCAAGTGGTTATCTAAGGCTATCACCTTTTGTGGTACTCATAACAAATCTATTCCAGGCAGGGTCAAGGCCCAGTCTGTCAGGGCTTTGTCATCATAGGTTCATAGGCATTTTGGAAAGGGTTGGATTCTAGAAGCTGCTACTGCAGCAGTGATCATTTGAATATCTACTGATGTCCTTATATCACTGTTGCTGTATTCTTCACTGTAGGGATCCCCTACCAAGGATAGCCCAACATCCGGTCAGTATACTAAAGGCTTTAGACCTTGCATCTGTTGTATGTCATGGGTATGCTCCCCGAATATGACTTGGGGCATAAAGATGACATATGGATGAAGTTACCCAAAATTACTTTGCTGCCAGTCTGAGGACCCTCATTGCTCATTGGTCTGAAATCCCTTTTGCTGTGCTGAATACCTAGCCATCAGATAAGTGTTCCTTTGGAGTCATTTATATATTCTTCTTGATCTTGTTACCCTAGCGTTTATGTCCTCTAAGAAGGGAAAATGTCAGTGAGAGAGGTAGGTTCCTCATAAGGATCGTCGTAGGTTCATAGGTGTGTACTAGGCTAATGGCCCTGGAGCCTTTACAAGCCTAGCCCATAGGATTATCCTGGCATTGTGCCACACCCGACCATAGTTTCCATTGCCTTTGTCAAGTAAATCCACTGGAGTGATCCCAGTGAGGTGCTCTGCTTGACATGTATGGGAAGTCTGTTCCATAGCATGAGCAGTCTCTGGGTTATGAAAATGTCCCTCCAGCATGTTCTGTTGATTGAAAAGTATTATTATTATTATTATTTTTTGCTTGGGTGCTTCCCACAACCATTTGCAAAGCATTTGTACCCAAAACTCTTAGAAGTCACTTTTCTTCCCTGGCCATCTATCTTGAGATCTAGAGGCTAAAATTGTCTGCCTAAGGTAGCATGGCAGAATCTCCTAACCCTGAGGTCCTGTTAAGCAAGAAGGCTAAGAAACCTTGGCCGTATCCTTTGGATGTCCCTTTTGAAGCAGGTGAAAGCTCTGTATTCTGTCTGGTGTCTACATAGGATTCTTCTGTCTCAATCCTGTTGGAGGCCAGCATGGATCCTTTGTTCTGCATGGATCATTTGTTCCGCATGTCTTGAGGCTTTGCAGGTATCCGCTCCAGATATCAAGGGGGAACTTGGGGTTGATCATCTCTGAAGACCCTAGAGGGATTCCACAGATTTTGGTCATGGAAGAGGTTCTGGGTGCTGTTATTGAATCTTCTCAAAGGTCAGAACCTCTGTTTTTTCATAACTGATGTCCCTGCTAAGAAAAAGCAGAAGACTATGCATACTTCTGTATGTCTTAAGGATGTTCATCAGGAATGGTGGGAGTTTACTCAGGGCGGATTCAATGCCTTAATGGCACTGAAGCCTCCTCAAGGGGTTTCTGTGCCTAGCCCCCCCCCCCCCTTGGACTTTTACTCCTTCCAAGCAATCTAGGGAGCCTGATTTCTCTGATAAAAATTCAGGGTATGATGATGGGTCTCTGCCCTGCTCTTCCTAATGTCTTTGCCTTTTGCTTTTGGTTCTGATGAAGAATCTGGACATCTTGAATCTTTTTTTGAGGAATTGTCTTTTGGAAACACTACAGCCAGAATGATAGACTACTTTGTGGGATTATTAAGTGTCTGATAACCAGAAAAGGTATTAATGAGCTGTTTCAGGTGGATACTCGTAAACCGTCTGCAGTACCTCCTATATTGGTTATCTTGTTAGACACCTTTATTGCTGCCTCTAAGTCTCTAGATTGTCAGTCTCCTGCTCCTAAGAAACCTGCCAGTTTCTGTAACGTTCCTGAGGATTGTCTATTTTAAATGTCCTTCTGCTGACCCTGCTGTGGTGTCATTCTGCTCCAACAAGCCTTCTAAACTTTTCCCCTCTTCTAAGCTTTTGCCTTCAGATAAACTAGGGCAATGGAGATAATTGGTAAGAAGGTTTATCCTGCTTCTACTTTGGCCTTTCAGGCCATCAGTTATCAGACCCACCTGACTAGAAATGTTCTGGCCTTGATTGCCCAGGCTTGTCAGGTCATTTCTGATCTCATTGATGCTGAAGCTAAAGTTTCTGCTCTATCTGTTTTAGATTCTACCTTCTGGGTTGCTCATCACTCTGTCAAGTGTAGCTATGATGCTGCATCTTCCAGATTTGGGTCAGTCATGAGGTGTTATTCATGGCATTGCCTGGAGCCCTTACCTGAATACATTAAGACCAACTCGCAGTCAAAATCAGAATTAAGACCAAGTTGCTGGATGCTCCTTTGGATAATAAAGATCTCTTTGGGAACACTGCTGCTGCTGAGATGTTTAAGTCTTTTCCAGAAAAAGGTAAAGCCTTGCAGGATCTTACACACATTTTTATATCCCCTACCCCTATGTTCCAGAGGAACTGTCGTCCTAGGTCTTCTTTTGTTTGCAGGCAGGCTTGTTAGGCCACAAAAGGTAGGAAGGGTGGTAGACAAACTCCTCTTGGTAAGTCTTCTCAGGCTTCTGCGGCTCAGTTTCCTTTAAAGGACAAGCCTGCTTCTCTTTGACTTCTTGCCCCCACCCCCCAGCCATGTTCTCTTGTCCCTTCGGCTCTCCCTCGGTCTTCCAAATTGGCATGTTATCACCTCGGATTCTTGAGTTCTGTCATCCATCAGGTCTACTTCATGGTGTGGAAGTCTCTCCCTCCTTTTCCCGGGATTCCACAACATCCTCTGGAACAAGTTATTCATTTCTTGAAGGATGTTGGATCCCTGTTGTACCCGGGAACTAATCAAACTGCCCCTCCTTCCCAAGTAGGAAAGGGATTTTACTCCAGGATGTCCCTGGTCCCTAGAAAGGATGATACTTTGAGAAATATCCTGGATCCCTCCTTGCTCATCAAGGTACCTCACTTCCAGATGCTTACTCTTCAACCCCAATTCCCTCTCATTCTTTCCCAAGCCTTTTAGTGCCCCTGGATTTGCAGGATGCTTATCTTTATATTACTATTCACCTTCTTTTCAGGAAGTTTTTACATTCTCTGTTTCTTCCTTAACTTCTTGGTTCTCTGCTTTGTCCTTTGGCCTCTCTACTGCCCCAAGAGTATTCACATGCTTAGCTGCTGTGATTGCCTTTTGCAAGCTTCAAGGCAGTCAGACTTTTTCTTATCTAGGCAACCTGTTGCTTTAGACGCCTTCTCCCAGTTGCCTGTTACAGGATCTGAAGTTCACCATTTCTCTCCTCCATAGACTGGAGTTCACCATCAACTTTCAAAAGTCTGTCCTGACTCCCTCTCAGGACCATGTGTTTCTGGGTTGCAGGATTCAGACAGTACCAATGTTGGCCTCTCTTCCATCTCTAAATGTTCTCTCCTTGATAGCTTTCTTCAGTCTGTTCTCTTCTGCCTGCTATTCCAGTCAGAAAGTTTCTTTGAGCTCTGGAAGTCATGTCCTCTTCTATTCCAGTACTCTATTTTGCCAGACTGCACATGTGGAAGCTTCAGCGGTACCTCCAAGTCAGTTTAATTTCAGCATGCCACCCTCTGGATTTCAGTGTGCCTCTCCTTGTCTAAAGCAGGAATTCAGATGGTGGATTCAGCAGGTTTCCCTCATCCCAGGCCTGCCCTTTCAGTCTCCAGTTCCATCTCAAGAACTGTTCACAGAAGCTTCAGATGGGGGGGGGGGCTTCCTGTGGTCATCTGAAAGTCCAAGCCCCCCCCCCCATCAGAGGTCAGACCATGTCAACAACAGATAGATGAGTGCTCTGATTCTAAACACTTCGGGATGTTCTTTGTGTTTCACTGTTGCAGTCATTACATTTGGGTAATCTGCTGGCAGGTTGCCCTCAGTCGGCCTGAATAACAGAGTCTTGGGTCCTGCGTCAGTTGCTGTTTCCTCTTCCATGACGTCAGGCTCTCAGGGGTATAAAACATGCAGCCGATGCCATTTTAATCAGTCTTTCTTGCTGCACTGTGCCCGAAGCAGTTCGCAAGTGCCAGTCGGCCGACTCCTGAAATTTTCGTTTTCGAGTTTCAGAACTGAAGTTTTCAAACTAAAGCTAAGTACCCCGTTGGGGAGACTTTTTCTTGCTCCTTACCGATGTCAGTAAAAGTTCATAATTGCATTACTTGTGGGAAGCAAATGCCTCAAGGATTTTCATTTGTACTGTATTCCTTGCCTAGGCCCTGATCACAGTGTGCCTTGCTGTTGGTTTTGTGCTAAATTTAACCAACGCACTATTAAGCATCTGTATATTTTTACTTCCAAATATTTTGGCTCTAGATTTAACTACCCTGAAATGTCGTCGGTTAGCAATCCGACTACTGGAGTACACAAAAAAAACCCAAGGAAAAAGACCGAGACAGACTGTCTAGGTCCAAAACCGACAACGAAGCTTCTTCTAAGCCAGTTGCCGGTTCGCCGGTACTCAGTGAGGCGCTTTTGCAGCCCCTGATACCCGCTACTTTTGAGTCGCAGGCCTCTACCGAGACCCATTCGAAGTCCTGTATGCCGTGAGGTTCGCAAAGTATTGATCCCGTGGATGTCTCTCCCTTGGATAGGTCCAGAGCCACTGAGCAGGCACCAGCTTCTGAGGGTGTTTTCAGACCTCAACATTTTTATATTAAACTGACGCCATCAACAAAAACCAGGTCAAAAACAACTTTTATGTCTAAAAAACTGACGCATGAGCCACGTGCTCAGGCCCCTATGCCTAAAAAACAAATGATCAAAATGGCTGAGGATTTGATTACCTTGATCAGGGGTTCCCAACCCCCACCTGCTAAGAGGCCTAGGCAAGGCACTGATTATGTATCTTCAGATCAGGTTTCCATTTCTTCTGATTCCTCTTCTGATAAGGAATTTTCTATCCCACCTTATGAGGATTCTGATGCAGAGGAATTCATCCCATCTGCATCTCCTCCTGAGGATTACTCTTTTGGAGAGACTTTGCATACTTTAAGGGAACATTTTCACTGGGAGAGTCAGGACTTCTCTGAGTAAAAAAAGAGGCTTAGGGATTTTCTTCTTCCTCAGCATAGGCCTTTGGCAGTACCTCCTGTTTTAGACATTGTTGATGATGTGTTCTCTGAATCAAGCGTGGCTCCTGATTCCCTACCTCTGGCTCCTAGTAAACCAGACAGATATTACAGGGTTCCTGACTCCCACAAATTTCTTTTCAAAAATCCTGCTGCTGATCCTGAGACTATTTCTCAGGGTCCCAAGGGTGTAAAGGAGTCTACAGCTAAAAATCCTACCCCTTCTGATAGAGATTCCAGGGCACTGGATAAATGGGGTAAGAAGGTTTATAAGTCTGCAACCCTGGCAAACAGGGCTTTAAACTGCCTGTTTCAAATGCTTAAATATCAACAGCGTGTTATGGGCTTACTCAAACAGAAAATGATGTTGATTTCTGACTGTGTGGAAAATAGTTACAGGATTTATTGCATTCAGCAGAACAGGTTGGAAAGCATGCTTTCCAATGTGGTTTTGATTCCTTGGAGGCCTCTTGTAGGGCCGCTGTTACTGGATCTGTGATAAGACGGCATGCCTGGCTCAAGGAGAAAAATCTGCCTGATCATGTTAAAGCTAAATTATTGGATGCCCCTTTGCAGCATGATACTTTGTTTGGTAATAAGGCAGAAGAGGTATTAAAGAAAATGGAAGACACAGCTAAATCTATGCGAACTGTAAAAGATTTCTTACAAGTGCAGCCACCCAGGTTCAGTAGGCACTGGCCTACTAAAAATTTGTCCTTTCCTGTGTCCAACAGAGCCAATCTGGGCAAATCCAGGCGCTCAAAAGGCTCTAGATATAAATCACATGGATCTTGCAGGTCAAAGCAATGGGGTGCCTCCACCTCCAAATCTGGAAGTAACAAAGCACAACCCTACAGTAAGCAGTCTCAATGACTTCCCTCTACCATCTCCAAGCACTTATCTTTTGGCAGCCCCCTTGGGAAAACTAGCACTTCATGCTCAAAATTGGCAGTTAATAACCCAGGACAAGTGGGTATTAAACATGGTATCCCAGGGGTACAGATTTCATTTCCATACTTTGCCAATTCCAAACGGATGGCCAGATCTGCCATAAAACCAGTGGGCAGAGTCCCAGAAACAAGTAATGTCCCTCATGGATATGGGCGCTATTCAGCCGGTACCAGAAAAGGGAAAAGGACAAGGATTTTATTCAAGACTGTTCCTGGTACCCAAAAAAGACAATTCATGGCGTCCAATACTGGACTTATCGATTCTGAACACGTGCCTGGATATTCCAAAATTCAAAATGTTGACTTTGCAACAGCTACTGCCTATGCTAGGCAAAAATACTTGGTTAGTATCTGTAGACTTAAGAGGCATACCTGCATATCCCAATAAGGGAATCTTGCAGAAGATACCTCTGCTGCAAAGCAGGTTTTTTGCATTACCAATTCTCTGCACTGCCCTTTGGCTTATCTACTGCACCTAGGGTCTTTACAAAGTGCTTGGCACCAGTAATTGCATTCTGCAGACAAAGAAACATTCAAATTTATCCTTATCTGGACGATTGTCTCTTTCAGGCAGAGGACAAGGACACTCTTCTTCAACATCTGACGTTTGTAAAAAGGCTTCTAGCATGCCTAGGTTGCACAATAAATGAAAAGAAATCACAACTGGTACCCTCTCAACTAATTACATTCCTAGGTGCAAGCTTGAATACAACTGCTCAGATGGCTTACCTCATGCCAGACAAACAAATACAATTGACAGCATACTTCAATCAAATGGCAGCAAAAACCCAGATGTTCATCGTGTTTCACTGTTGCAGTCATGACTGTAGGGTTCTCCCCTGCCGGCAGGCAGCCCCAGGTCGGCCAGAATCCCAAAGTCTGGGTCTGGCGTCGGCTGTTCAACCATGCTCCCTGACGTCAGAGCGCCAGGAGTACAAAGCTGACAGCCGACGCCATCTTCTCCAGTCTTTCTTGCCGTGCGGTGATAGCAGTTCGCATTTGCCGGTCGGCGGACTCCTGACTAATTTTACTGATATACTTCGGTCCGAAGACTTTCTTCTCCACTCAAAGCTAAGTACCCCGTTGGGGAAACTTTTTTCTTGCTCCACTCCGATGTCAGAAAAAGTTAATAATTGTATTTCATGTGGGAAGCAAATACCTCATAAGGATTTTCATTCTTACTGTATTCCTTGCTTGGGCCCTGACCACGACGTAGCTAGTTGTCGGTTTTGTGCTAGATTCAATCAACGTACAATTAAGTGAAGGTACGATTTTGCTTTTCATTACTTCGGTAGGCGCTTTAGCTACAAAATATCGTCGGATACGGTCCCGGCTACCGGAGTTCATAAACGTCGCAAGGATAAAGACAGGCTTCAGAGGTCCAAATCTGATGATAGCGCACAAGCGGAGCCAGCTTCAGGTTCGGCCGTCGTCAGTGAGGCGCTTTTGCAGCCCCTGTCGGCCATTTCAGAACCGACGGCCGAAACGGACTCTCATGAGGAGCCAACCAGACCTTTAAATATTTCTGTTGCAGGACCTTCGGACAATGCTCCTTCGGATGGATCTGGAGCCGCTGTGCAGGTACTGGCTTCCAAAGGGGTTTTCAGGCCTACTCAGCTACTAATAAAGGCGCAAAGCCAAAGGCAAAGACTCCTTCAAAATCAAAGACTTCTACACAGGCTTCTTCTGAACCAGCTCCCAAGTCACAGAAACAGTTACTCAAGATGGCGGAGGATTTGCTTACTATGATTAGGGGATGTCCTTCAAGGATGCATCTGCAGTCATCACATATGGGTTGTCCTGCCTCAGGCAGCCCTTTGGTCGGCCGGATTCCAAAGTCTGGGTCCGGCGTCTGCAGATGTCGCCCTTTCCCCAACGTCAGAGCGCCTGGGGTATAAAAACGCCAGCCGATGCCATCTTCCTCAGTCTTTCTTGCCGCGTGGTGCCCGAAGCAGAAGCAGTTCGCAAGTGCCGGTCAGCCAGCTCCTGTAATTCAGCTACCGAAGACTTCAAAAAGCTAAGTACCCCGTTGGGGACTCTTTCTTGCCTCAGCCGATGTCAGATAAAGTTAATAATTGCTTAACTTGTGGGAAACAAATACCTCCTAAGGATTTCCACTCTTACTGCCTCCCCTGCCTAGGCCCAGACCACGACATCTCTGCCTGTTCAGCCTGTGCTTCCTTCAACCGACGCACTCTTAGACGTCGGGCGGAGTTTGCAGAGGAATTTTTTGGGGCTAGTTTTTTGTACAATATGCCATCGGAGACTCCGACTTCACATTTAATTAAGAAACGGAAGGACAAGGACTTACTCACGCAGGCCGCGGTTTCGGCTGAAACCACGGCCAGGCCTACCGCGAGTGTCTCTGTCTCGGCTGAAACAGAGTCCTTGGTACTTCCAACCACCGAAACCGCTCAACTGACAACCTCGGCCCCGGCTGAGTTGGTTATTGAATTTCCAACTGAAACGGGTGTCCTGGAACCTTCCGACACCATACCTGTAGACAAAACTACACCAGCACGTGGTGCAGCCAGGCCTCCTGCTTCCATGTCCATTAAGGCATTCTCTAGGGCTAAAGCTGCTAAACTCTCAAAAGCTTTGCCTCCCAAGGTTATCCCTCCGGGACCCACTACAGGTTCACAGATTCTTAGCTTAGCAGAGGACCTTATCCCCTTAATTAGGGGCTCTCAACCTCATCCCGACAGGGGCTCTCAACCCCCTCCAGACAAAAGGCCCAGGGTTGAGCCCTCTGATCCCCACTCCTCAGATGAGGCCTCTGATGGCTCTACTCTCTCGGACCACCAGGAGGAGCCTCTGATGGCTCTACTCTCTCGGACCACCAGGAGGAGGCTTTTTCGGCCTATGAGGATTCTGATGCAGAGGAGTCTATTCCCTCGGCCTCCCCTCCTGAAGAGTTTTCCTTTGGGGAGACACTTCACACTATGAGAGAGCATTTCCAATGGCAGGGCCAGGAATTCTCTGATTCCAGGAAGAGATTAAGGACTTTCTTGCATTTGCCTCAGCATAGACCTTTGGCTATTCCTCCTGTTTTAAATGTCATTGATGTGTACTCTGACTCTAGCACTACCCCTGATTCTCTACCTCTGGCTCCCGTCAAACCCGATAGGTACTACAGGGTCCCGGACTCGCATCTTCACCTTTACAAGGCCCACTCTGCTGATCCAGAAACTATTTCCCAGGGCCCTAAAGGGGTTGCAGCTGTCACTACTAAAAATCCTCTCCCCTCTGAAAGGGAGTCTAGAGCTTTAGAGAGATGGGGTAAAAAAGTGTATACTTCTGCTACTCTTTCTATGAGGGCATTAAATTGTCAATTTCATATGATACAGTACCAAGAGTATTTGTTAGATGAATTGCATAAAAAAACTGTCTTCACCTGAACCCCTAGATCGCAAATCACTTCAGGATCTGGTACATAACTCCCAACAGGTTAGCAACCATTTCTTGCAATGTGGTCATGATGCATTGGAAGCTTCATGTAGGTCAGCTATGACTGGCGCAGTCATACGTAGGCATGCTTGGCTAAAGGAACAATCTCTGCCAGACCATGTCAAAGCAAAGCTTCTGGATGCTCCACTGGAAAAGCAAAAGTTATTTGGCTCTACGGCCCAGGAGGTCCTAAAGAAATTTGAAGAAAAGGCAAAATCTGTACAAACAGTCAAAGATTTTCTCCAAGTCCAACCACCAAGATTCAGCAGGAATTGGCCTTCCAAGAATTGGTCCTTTCCAGACTCGGACAGGTTTCAGAGAGGCAAGAACAGGCGTGCCAGAGGTAGAGGGCAAGCTAGAGGCTCCTACAGAGGACGTCAGTGGCAGCCTCCCAACCAGAGAGGTAATGCAGGACCTACAACTGCTGCACAAGGACAGACTCAATGACTTCACTTTGACACCGCCAACCAGGGCTCAATTGGAAGCACCCTTGGGCGGAAAGCTTTCTTTAGTCTCAGAAAATTGGCACAGTATTACAAGGGACAAATGGACACTACAAATAATAGACAAAGGATACAGGTTCCATTTTCACACATTACCAAAAAGAAAAGGCATGCCAGACCTGCCACCGAATCAAAGGGCAGAGGCTTTAAAACAAATCTCCGGCTTAATGCAAATGAAAGCTATAGAAAAAGGTTCCTCTCTCAGAACAAGGCCAAGGATTTTATTCCAGACTATTCCTTGTTCCAAGAAAAGAAAAGCAATGGAGGCCTATTCTCAACTTGTCTGCACTGAATACTTATCTCATTGTGCCACAGTTCAAAATGCTGACTCTACAGCAACTCTTTCCCATGCTGGGCAAGGGGTCTTGGCTGGTAACTCTAGACCTCAAGGAGGCATACCTGCATGTCCCTATCAGACAAAGTTGCAGAAGACACCTCAGATTTCTTGCAGGTTCAGAGCATTATCAATTCTCAGCATTGCCCTTTGGCTTATCTACTGCGCCCAGAGTATTCACGAAATGCCTGGCATCAGTAATTGCACACTGCAGACTTCAGGGGATTCAAATATACCCATATCTGGACGACTGCCTTATACAAGCGGACAGCCAACAAACTTTGGTAAAACACTTGAATTATGCCATCCACCTACTTCAGGCCTTGGGATATACAGTCAACATTCACAAATCAAGACTTGTTCCATCCCAAAGAATAACCTTTCTGGGTGCGAATCTAGATACAACCACCCAAATGGCTTTCCTCACAGAAGAAAAACAAAGTCAACTACCAGATTACTTCAAAAATCTGACAAGACAAACTCAGCTGACTGCAAGAAAAATCCTGCAGGCCCTGGGTTACATGGCTTCTTGCATCCTTCTGATTCCACAAGCAAGGCTACATATGAAGAAACTACAATGGTACCTAAGGAGTTTATGGACTCTGCACAGTCACAGCTTGGAAACTTTGATACCACTCATTCCATGACTTCAAAGGGAATTTTTGTGGTGGGCTCAAGCAAGCCAGTCAAACAGGGGTCTGCCCTTCAGCAAACCAATAGCCAGCCAAACCATTACAATGGACGCTTCAGACCACGGATGGGGAGCGTACATGGAGGGCAGATGCATTCAAGGTCTATGGTCACAAAAAGAGCTACGCATGCACATAAACCAAAAGGAAATGCTGGCAGTGATACATGCAGTCGAAGCCGCTTCAAACCCTTTCTGCATCAAGGCCACCTACTAATAAGGACAGACAACACCACAGTTATATGTGGTACATAAACAAGCAAGGAGGCACCCATTCCTATCCTCTTTGCAGACTGGCAATGAATCTATGGGAACTTTCCTTGAAACTCAACATAGAGCTGCAATCTCAGTTTGTGCCAGGGAAAGACAATATACTTGCGGACAGCTTACGCAGAAATATCATGGATGCACACGAATGGATGCTGCACCCAGACATCTTTCTACAGATAACACAATCATGGGGGAGGCCGGACATAGATCTTTTTGCCTCCCCACACAATCATCAGCTGAAGAAATTCTGCTCAAGGACATACCACCCACAAGGACATACCACCCACAAGCATGGAAAGTGGACGCCCTCTTTTTCAGCTGGAGAACTCTAACAGTGTATGCATTTCCACCTCTTCCATTAATGACCAAGGTCTTACTGAAGATCAGGACAGAGCAGCCAAAAGTGATTCTGATAGCTCTGGATTGGCCAAGACAGCACTGGTACCCACTGTTAAAGAGCATGTCACGCACGAAACCATGGCCTCTTCCTCAGTGGCCACTTCTCCTGACACAGCACAATTACAAAACTCTGCATTCCAACCTGAAGACCTTGCAACTAACAGCCTGGAAAATACCTTGACTCCCCCTCAGGATAAGCTATCCCAGAGGGTGAAGGATATTATCATGGAAGCTCGCCGGCCTTCCACAAGAAAGGCATATTCAGCAAAATGGAAAAGATTTCACACTTGGAACACCACAAAGGGCCTGGATGCAACAGTGATGAACACGGCACATATCCTGGAATACTTGGCAGAAATGTTCCACAATGGTCTGTCTTACTCTTCCATTAAAATTCATGCTTCAGCAATTTCAGCAGAGTACAGTACTGATCCACCTGTCTTCTCACATCCTTTCCTAAGGCAGTTTCTAAGAGGAATTAAAAACATCAAGCCTCCAAGGAAACCACCACTGCCTACTTGGGACCTTAACTTCGTGTTGGAAAAACTAACACTGCCTCCCTTTGATCCAGCAGCATCTGCAGAACTACAGTTCTTGTTTTGGAAGACTGCCTTCCTTCTGGCCATAACCTCAGCAAGAAGAGTATCTGAGTTACAGGCCCTCATGGCAGTACAGCCATTTATTATTTTTCATTAGGACAGAGTCTCATTGAGAACCAATCCTACATTTATGCCAAAGGTGGTATCCAGGGTCTCATTAAACCAATCTATTCACCTGCCTACCTTCTTTCCGAATCCACAAAACAAAGGGGAGAAACTTCTGCACACCCTGGACATACACAGACAGTTGCGCTACTACTTGGACAGAACTACAAGTTACAGAAAAACTGACCAGCTGTTGGTAGCATATGCTGCTGGTGCACAAGGAAAAGCAATTTCCAAACAGACTATCTCAAAATGGATAGGGAATTGCATTCGTTTTTGTTACTCCTTTCATGGAAAAACTGTGCCAGCTAACATTAGACCTCATTCCACGAGAGCCACAGCCACCTCCACAGCCTTCTTAAGAGGGGTGGCTACTAAGGACATTTTAGAAGCTGCTTCATGGAGCTCCGTGCATACATTTTCCAAGCATTACAATTTACCTTTATATTCCAGATCCAGAGCAGGCTTTGCTACGGCAGTCCTGCAGGGCATTTTAGCTACACCATCCTTTACATAGATCCTCCACCCCCAGTTTGGCTATGGTGTTCTACCCATATGTGATGACTGCAGATGCATCCTTGAAGGACATAGTACAGTTTTGTACCTACCTTAAATGGTAGATGTCCGATAGGTATGCATCTGCAGTCAGGTTTTCCCTCCCTCCTTCCCCTCTGTGGTACTTCTGGGTACTTATCCCTCTTATAGCTAGCTGGGGTTATCTATTATGGTGTATTTGTTTTTATATTACTGTGCATGTTTGGAATTTTTTGCATCTCTCCAAATTTAGCCTTCCTTAGAGGGCACCTGGCATCTGGGGCAAGAAAAACTGAGGAAGATGGCGTCTGCTGACGTTTTTATACCCCAGGCGCTCTGACGTCGGGGAAAGGGCGACATCAGCTGACGCCGGACCCAGACTTTGGAATCCGGCCGACCGAAGGGCTGCCTGAGGCAGGACAAACCCATATGTGATGACTGCAGATGCATACCTATCGGACATCTACATTTATGGTAGGTACAAAACTGTACTTTCTCATCCCCCTCCAGACAAAAGGCCAAGGCAGGATGTTTCTTATGATTCCTCTGATCAGGCTTCCGTTTCCTCAGTTTCTTCTTCTGATCAGTAATATTCTTCCCCTCCTTATGAGGATTCTGATGCTGAAGAATCCATTCCTTCAGCTTCTCCCCCTGAGGATTTCTCTTTTGGAGAAACTTTGCATGAAATGAGGGAACATTTCCACTGGGAAGGACAGGAGTATTTGGATCCAAGAAGAGGCTGAGGGAATTTCTTCTTCTTCCCCAACGTAGACCCCTGGCTATTCCTCCTGTTTTGGATATTGTGGATGATGCCTTTTCGGAGGCTAACTTAACCCCTGACTCTCTTCCTCCTGCTCCTGTGAAGCCTGATAGATATTACAGGGTTCCTGATTCCCATCAGTTTTTATACAAGAACCCTTCTGCTGACCCTGAAACCATTTCTCAGGGTCCTAAGGGAGCTAAAGCCGCTTCTGCCAAAAATCCTACTCCTACTGAAAAGGATTCTCGATCCTTGGATAGATGGGGCAAAAAGGTGTACATTTCTGCTACTTTGTCCATTAGGGCTTTAAACTGTCAGTTTCATATGTTTAAATACCAGCAATTTCTATTGTCTGTCTTAAAACAAAAGCTTACTTCCATTTCTGCCTGTGCAGAGGATAAGGAATTGCATGACTTATTGCATGCCACTGAACAGGTTGGGAAGCATGGTTTACACTGTGGATTTGATGCCTTGGAGGCTTCTTGTAGGGCTGCGGCCTCTGGCACAGTCATTAGGAGGCATGCATGGCAAAAGGAACAAAATTTACCTGAACAGGTAAAGGCAAAATTATTGGATGCTCCTGTTCAGCCTAATGTTTTGTTTGGATCGAAAGCTGAAGAGGTGATTAAAAAAGATGGAGGATAAGGCAAAATCAATGCAAACAGTTAGATTTCTTACAAGTACAGTCTCCTAGATTTAGCAGGAATTGTCCTTCAAAAAATTGGTCCTTTCCCCACTTCAGACAGGCCTGAGAGGGGTAGATACAGACGTTCCAGAGGGAGGCCTCAATCACAAGCTGCTTATAGACCAAGACAGTGGACTGCTTCCACCCCTATGGGAGGAGAGGACAGGTGACCATCTCAAAGGAAACAAACTCAGTGACTCCCTCTGTGGGGCTACAGGAACTTCTTCCCTGGAAGCCCCTTTCGGAGGAAAACTCTCTTTTTTTATCAAAATTGGACTCAAATAACCCAAGACAAATGGGTTTTGGATGTGGTTTTAAGAGGTTACAAATTCCATTTTCATACCTTGCCAAGGCCAAGCGGATGGCCAGACCTTCCAAAACATCAATGGACGGAGGCCTTAATCCAGGTGGAAGCTATTTTGGCTATGAATGCCATAGAACTGGTTCCTCTTTCAAAGCTGGGAAAAGGGTTTTATTCAAGGCTCTTTGTAGTCCCAAGGAAGCAAAACTCATGGAGACGCATTCTGGATCTGTCTGTCTTGAACACCTTTCTAGAGATTCCAAAATTCAAGATGCTTACTCTACAGCAGCTACTTCCAATGCTGTCCAAGAATGCATGGATGGTAACTTTGGATTTAAAGGAGGCATATTTACACATTCCCATCAGGCAGGATCGCAGAAAATACCTCCGGTTCAAAGCCGGATTGAAGCACTTTCAATTCTCTGCGCTGCCCTTTGGATTATCTACTGCTCCCAGGGTCTTCACCAAATGCCTGGCTCCAGTAGTAGCTTACTGCAGACTCAAGGGAATTCAAATTTACCCTTATCTGGACGATTGTCTCATTCAGGCAGACAGCAAGGATGTCTTACTCCAGCATCTAGAATTTGTACGGAACCTCCTCAAGTTCCTGGGATTCTCTGTAAACATAGTCATATTTGACACCATCGCAACAGATAACTTTTCTGGGTGCACTTCTAAACACTACAACCCAGATGGCATTTCTGATATCCGAAAAACAGTTACAGCTGGCTTCAAGTTTCAGAACTTTGGCAACTTTAACTCCTCTATCTGCAAGGAAATTCCTGCAGGCTTTGGGTTACATGGCCTCCTGCATCCTTCTCGTACCATATGCAAGACTACACATGAAGAAAATACAGTGGTACCTAAAAAGTGTATGGTCTCAGCATTGCCACAGTTTAGACATACTGATCTCCGTTCTTCCTTGCCTTCAAAAGGAATTTCTTTGGTGGTCCGGGGCATGTGCTCTAAACAAAGGGAAGCCCTTCCTCCTGCCTCTCAGATTCTAACCACGGACGCCTCGGATTATGCTTGGGGAGCCCATTTTCAGGGCAATTGTTTGCAGGGCCTTTGGACAAAGGATCAGAAGCACCTGCATATCAATTTAAAGGAAATGTTAGCCATTCATATAGCTCTATTGGCCTTCAGGAATCTTTTACAACCAGGACAACTGTTAATATGGACAGACAACACCACAGTTATGTGGTACATAAACAAGCAAGGGGGAATCTCATTCCTACCCCCTTTGCAGACTAGCCATGGATCTATGGGACACAGCTCTATCTTGCAATCTGGATCTTCAGGCTCAGTTTCTACCAGGGAAACAAAACTTCCTGGTAGACAGTCTGAGCAGACATCTTTCGGATCCACACGAGTTGATGCTGGACACCAAAATATTCAAGATAACAGCAGTCTGGGGATGTCCTCACATAGACCTCTTTGCATCCCATCTCAATCATCGGCTACAGACTTTTTGCACCAGGATTTTCCACACAGAAGCTTGGAGAGTGGACGCCCTGTCATTCAGTTGGAGGAACCTCTTGGGATATGCCTTTCCGCCTCTCCCTCCTCTTCCACGGGTTTTATTGAAGATAAAACAGGACAAGCCCAAGATGATCATCTTGCTGGGTCCAAATTGGCCTCGGCAGTTTTGGTATCCAACTCTAAAAAACCTATGCCTGGAGCCCCTTTGGGTTTTACCTCAGTCTCCGACCCTTCTGTCTTAACATCAGGGTCAGGTTCTACACTCTCATGTCAGAACTCTGTCTGGCGGCCTGGTTAATCCAGGGCCTTTAATTTCTTCTTTGCTGCCCAAGCAGGTTATGGATGTCATTTTAGAAGCCAGACGTCCTAGCACTAGAAAATCCTATGCAGGAAAATGGAAAAGATTTTGTTCCTGGATGCAGGCTCAGGATTCTGATCCTCTTCTTCCCAACATTACTTTAATTTTACTTTACTTGACAGATCTCTTACATAAGAGTCTCTCTTTCTCTTCCATTAAAATACATGCCTGTGCTATTTCTGCTAATTATAATACAGACCCTCCCATCTTTTCCCACCAGCTCATGCGACAGTTTCTGAGGAGCTAAGTACTTTAAGACCTCCTAGATCTCCTCCTATTCCTGCTTTGGGATCTCAACTATGTTTTGGAAAAACTAACCTTGCCTCCTTTTGAGCCTGCTGCTTCTTCTGACATCAGGTTTTTATCTTGGAAGACAGCCATCCTGTTAGCCCTAACCTCTGCCAGGAGGGTTTCAGAGTTACAAGCTCTAATGGCTGTGGAACCTTATATTATTTTTCATCAAGACAGGGTATCTTTGAGGACTAATCCTACCTTCATGCCCAAGGTGGTTTCCAAAGTGGCTTTAAATCAAACTATACACTTTTCCACTTTTTATACACCTTTTTCCCCACTCCTCAAAATAAAGGGGAAAGGATCTTGCATTCCTTGGATGTACACAGACAGCTACATTTTTACCTGAACAGAACTAAGGACATCAGAAAATCAGAGCAATTGTTTGTTTCTTATGCTTCCAGTTCCCAAGGTAAAGCCATTTCAAAACAGACCATTTCTAAATGGATTGCTCATGGAATCAGATTTTGTTATTCTCACCATGGAAAGCAAATCCCAGGGAGTATACGGACTCATTCCACCAGAGCTGCTGCCACTTCTGCGGCTTTCCTCAGGGGAGTTCCTACCAAGGATATTTTGGAAGCTGCAACTTGGAGTTCAGTGCATACATTTTCTAAGCACTACAATCTACCTCTCTACTCTAAGTCTAGGGCAGGCTTTGCCTTTGCAGTCTTGCAGGGCCTTTTAGCCGCCCCTTCCTCTTTATGACCACCTCCCTTTCTTTCAGCTTTGGGATTCTACCCTACAGTCATGACTGCAACAGTGAAACACGATGAACATAGTACAGTTGTGTACACCTACCATAAATGTAGATGTTCGGGTGTCTTCACTGTTGCAGTCTGGGTTTCCCTCCCTCCTGTCCCTTCTTATTTTTACTTTTGTGTATTTCCTTTTTTCACCATTCTTCTGAGGTGTATTTGCAAAGGTTATGGACCTTTTTCATTTTGGGACTCCTGACATCTGGGGCAAGAAAAACTGGAGAAGATGGTGTCTGCTTTCAGCTTTGTACTCCTGGCGCTCTGACGTCAGGGAGCATGGTTGAACAGCCGACGCCGGACCCAGACTTTGGGATTCTGGCCGACCTGGGGCTGCCTGCCGGCAGGGGAGAACCCTACAGTCATGACTGCAACAGTGAAGACACTCGAACATCTACATTTATGGTAGGTGTACACAACTGTACTTTATCTGCAAGACAAATTCTGCAGGCTTTGGGGTTCATGGCATCATGCATTCTTCTAATTCCATATGCGTGACTGCATATGAGGAGACTTCAATGGTATCTAAAAAGTTTGAGTCAGCATTGTCACAGCCTGGAAACAATGAATCTGAAGTAGGAGATTCATTTGTCTGCAACCTGTGGGTTATGGATCCGATATCGGATCCGAACCGGCATGGTTTACCAGCTATGGATCCGAGCTCTCAGCTCCTCCCCTCACCCATAATGCCCTGCTCTCCCTACATGACCTCAAATCTAGTTTGCCGCGCTGGTGACCAGATTTGTGTTCCTAAGCTCTTCAGCTAAGTGAAATTTTCAAGTGTTTAGTCAACTAAAATTTAATTTTTGTTGTGAAAGTTGAGTGAAAGTCTAGGATTCCCTTTTACATAGTTGTATTTATTTAGTGTTTTAATATTATTTTTACTTAATTTCCCTCCCCTCGCTGGTAGCGTAGTTTGTGTTTGGGCCTGTTTGTGTGTTAGTTGCTTTTACTTTTAACTTTTAGTTTAAGTGACTTTAAGTTCTTTGGGATGTCTGAACAACCCAAAGCTGTGTTCTCTAAGTGCTCCGAGTGTGGCCATAAGCTTTCCCCTGCTGATGGCCACACTCGGTGCGTTCGATGCCTTGGGGTTGAACACCTCACTTCTGGATGTTCCATTTGTGCAGGGTTCAACCCCAGGGCATTGAAGGAGCGGAGGTCCAAGCTTGTCTTGGCGGGACTTTTGCCCCCGGACTCGTCTCCGGCCTCCGCTCCTTCGGGGAACTGTTTACGGTTGCCTCCTCTCCGGCTCCCCCTCCTCCTCCTGGGACTCAACCTCCTTGTAGTGGTTCGGAGGAGAGGGAAGCTAGAAAGAAGGACCGGAGGGAGAAGCACCATAAGTGGCGGGCCGAGACCTCTGTTTCGGCCCAGTCTGCCAAGCGGGCTTCTCCTCCGGCCTCCTTGTCTGCTGGTTCTCCCCCTCCTCTGCTCCGGTCACCTGTGTGTTTTTCACCGGGACCTGAGGAGGAGACCCGATCTCCGTCTAGGCTATCCAGGAGGCACTCAAGGCCTACCTCGGTAGCCTCGTCGAGATCGACCTATAGCCTGTCAGACGCTGATCTGGACCGGATGATGAGAAGGTTCATCCAGGCCCAGATGCAGATGGGAGTGCTCTTGCCTCCCCCCCCCTCTGGGGGGGAGCTCGACCCCTTTCTTTAAACCAGTTGCTCCTTCTCCGACCCGATACCCGGGTTCGGAGCAGTTGGAGCCGAGCAGCTTCGGAGCCGGGGGTGGGTCGGCACCGATAGTACTGGTACCGGATCCGACCCTGCCCACGAGTGCTTTGGATCCGACCTCGGAGCCTGGATCCGAGCCGGATCCGGGGATCACTGCTCCCGGCGCCGTTGGTGTCGGGCGCACTGTCCTTCGGATCCGAGTGCTTCGGCGCGGCTCGATCCACTCTCGGATCCGAGGGAGCCGATTGTCGGATCCATTGGTCGAGGTCAGCTCCCTTCGCTTTTGATGTAGTGGAGAGGGCCCTGTTGAGGGTCTCCGGACCCCGGCACTTGCCGCTCCGTCCCGCTCCATCTGCACTGGGTCAGGCTTCCACCATCTGGCCCTTGGGACAGCCCGCTCCTTGCCCCAAGCTGTTCCGTGGAACAGGTCACTGTTGTGAGGAGTCCTCTGACAGCCCCGGAGGATGTTCCCGCAAACATACGTGCAAAGGAGGCACATTGACTCCCCTGAGTCTCTCACAGAAGACACGGACTTGGAGGAAGGGAAGGCTCCCCAAGATCACCCCTGAGGATGTCTCATTTGGAGACATCATGGAAATGCTCCGCATAAGGGGGGGGTGGTCTGCCCCCAAGTCTTCGGACGAGTCCGTGTTCTTGGAGGCATTTGAAGCGGGCCCGTCTGCCTCTTGGGTGTCCCCTCCTGCCGACCCCCTGGTGGACCTCATTACCACCAGGGCGTGGAAGGAACCGGACACCGTGGAGCCAGTCCCAAAAAGGCCCGACCGTATTCTCAGTCCCCCGGCTGACCGTGCCCATTGGAGTAAGGGGCCTCCGGTAGATGCCATGTTGACGGCGGCTGCCACCAAGAGGGAACTTGCTCAGGAGAGTCCCTCAGTCCATCCCCCGAGCAAGGAGTCTCGGATGATGGACCGCTTGGGGAAGCGGATGTTTAGTTCAGCGACCTTCTTAGTGAGGGCGCTGAACTACCTGGCACATGTGATTAGGATGCAGCGCAATCTTATAAAAGAATACGCTGCATCCCCCCCAGAGTCCATGTCGGAGGAGGACAAAGTGCTGCACTCCACCCGTATGGCCACTCTCAGGTCCGTCACTAATACCTCTATGCGGCTACTGTCCCATGCTACGGAAGGTGCCGCTAGAGCCGCAGGGGCAGGCCTAGTTACCAGACGTCAGGCCTGGCTCCGTCATTGCGATTTCTCGGAGCCCTTCAAGGCGTCGTTTGTGAACGCCCCTTTCGATGGTTCTGCCCTCTTTGGCAAAACTGTTCGTGACACTTTGACCCAGAGCGAGAAGGACGGGAAGACGCTGTCTGCCGTCGGAATCCGCTTCTCTGCACCCCAGAGGTCCTATTCTAGGAACCAAAAGGGTCAGAAGAAGATGTGGTTCTGGAAGTCGCAGCAATCCCAGCCTGCTCCGGACAACCAGTCCTTCCGTGGCAGAGGAGGACAGGGAGGACACCGCCCTAGGGGCAGAGGGGCTCCTAGGAACTTTGGGTCCAGAGAACCCTTCTCTGAACGGCCCGCGCAGCAGCCCTGAAGGGTTGCCCGGCTGCTCCACTCTGGAGGCAGTTGGGGGACGTTTTTCGGAGCACCTAGCGGCACGGGAGTCCATAACATCAGACCGCTGGGTCCTCCAGATCATATCCGGAGGATATCGTATCCCTTTCAGTCACATGCCACAATTGAAGTCCCTCCCCGACGTTCCACCCGGTCAGTGGGAGGCTGCTTTGGCAGAAATTGGCCATCTGCTAAAGAAAAGAGCCATCCAGCCCATCCCCCCAGACCAGATCGGATCAGGGTTCTACTCCAGGTTCTTTTCAGTGCCAAAAAAGACGGGGGATCTAAGACCAATTTTAGACCTTTCTCTCTTGAACCTGGCAGTTCCCAAGGAGAAGTTCCGAATGGTTACGTTGCAGTCTATTCTCCCCCTGCTGGGAGAAAACCACTGGATGTGCTCCATAGACCTCAAGGATGCGTACTACCATATACTAATGGACAGGTGCTCCAGGAGGTTTCTCCGCTTCCGGCTGGGAGCCAGTCACTACCAATTTCGGGTCCTTCCCTTTGGTCTCACCACAGCCCCCAGGGTGTTCACCAAAGTATTAGCAGTGGTAGCGGCCCACCTGAGGCTTCAGGGGTTGCAGGTCTTTCCCTACCTGGACGACTGGCTTCTCACTGCCCCAACAAGGCATCTACTTCTCCTGGCGCGAGACTCCTTTCTCCATCTTGCGCCTCGTCTGGGCATCACGATAAACACACAAAAATCCAACCTAGCACCCACGCAGTTCATAGATTTTATAGGTGCCAGGTTAGACACGAGGAGATTGAGAGCCTTCCTCACTGCGGACAGAGTTCAAAATCTGCAGCTCCAGGTGCGGGCCATTCTCCACTCAAGCTCAGTTCTGGCGGAGTTGGTCCTGAGGGCCCTAGGGTCCATGGCGGCAGCGATAGCGCTTCTTCCTCTCGCCAGGTTCAATATGCGCATCCTTCAATGGACACTCCTAGTTCAGTGGTCTTATCTTGCTCTTCCTATGCATCATCCCATTGCGATCAGCAAGGCTTGCAAGCGGTCCCTCCTGTGGTGGCTACACTCTCCAGATCTCCACGGAGGCCGCCCCTTTTGTGCCTCTCCCCCTCTCGCCACGGTGACCACGGACACCTCCCGCCTCGGGTGGGGGGGGGCATTTTGCAGGCCGGACGGTCCAAGGCACGTGGGACGATTCAGAGACCTCACTGCATATCAATGTTCTAGAGATGAGAGCAGTGCTCCTAGCGTTGCTAGCACTTCAGGCCTTTCTTCCCTTGGGAACAATTGCGATTCAATCGGACAACATGTCTGTCGTCTGGTATATCAACAAACAAGGAGGAACCAGGTCTTACCCTCTTTGTCGAGAAGCCATGAGAGTGTGGGAATGGGCAATCTCCACCAACCGCTTTCTCATAGCAACACATATTCCGGGTCGGTCCAACATCCTGGTGGACAAACTCAGTCGCACCATTCTCACCCCTTACGAGTGGTCTCTCAATACTCAGGTAGCGGAACGCATCTTCGCACGGTGGGGAACTCCTTGTTGCGATCTTTTTGCGTCTCCCTCAAACACCAAGTGTGACAGTTTTTTCGCTCTAATACCTCCTCCCGGAGGTGCCCCAAGAGACGCTCTGGTGCATGCTTGGCCACCCGGTCTTCTGTATGCTTATCCCCCCTTGCCTCTGATGCTCCAGGTTCTTCAGAAAGCCTCTCGGTTGGGGTGCAGAATGATTCTCATTGCCCCATTTTGGCCTCGACAGATCTGGTTCCCTTTCCTAAGGTCTCACTCAGTGAATCCTCCTTGGATTCTAGATCCCATTCCGGATCTGATTTCTCATCCTTCCCGATTATCTCCCCCGAATCTGGACAACCTGAAGCTGACCGCTTGGCTGCTCCAGTTCCACTCCTGATCAGGACTCCCTGTATTTCGTCCCCTGTTAAGGCCATCTTGGTGGCAGCTCATAAGCCATCCACTAGGAAAGTCTACCGCAGTAAGTGGAAACGGTTCTCCTTGTGGGCGGAGCGGCAAGGCCTAAACCCCTTCACAGTTCCTCTTCCTTTGGTGCTTGACTTCTTAACCTCTCTTTTTAATGATGGTGCCAGCAGTTCCACGGTCAAAGTACAACTTGTGGCAATTTCTCATCATATTGGTCATGACTCCAGTCCTCTGTCTGCCAAATTGTGTAAGATTTTTCTAAAAGGTACTTTCCTTCTCAGGCCCCCTGTAAAGCAAGCGGTTCCTCCTTGGGACCTTTCTTTAGTTCTCCAGGCCTTGACCACCCCCCCCCCCTTTGAACCAGCGGCTACGGTAGATCTGAAATTCTTATCTTTCAAGACCGCATTTTTAGTAGCCATTACTTCGGCCAAGAGAGTCTCAGAGCTTCAAGCATTATCAGCTAAACCTCCTTACTTGGTCTTTCATCCGGACCGTGTTTACCTCAGGACCAACCCGTCCTTTCTTCCTAAGGTAGCTTCAGAAGCAAACATTAATCAGTCCATTAACCTCCCTGTTTTCTTTCCTAAATATCAAAACAAGGGTGAATACAAGCTTCATTCCTTAGATGTTCACAGGCAACTTAGATTTTATCTAAACAGGACGGCTGGTCATAGGCAATCCGACCAGTTCATTTCCTTTGCTAAATTTAATTTGGGCAAGCCAATTTCTAAAGTCTCTTTATCTTGCTGGATTTCACAATGTATCTTACTGGCTTATCAAGCTTCTGGAAGGCCCGCACCGGAGGGTGTACATGCCCATTCAACCCGGTCAGTCTCTACCTCGGCCGCCTTTAAGGCTAGGATTCCTCTAGATGATATTTGTGCAGCAGCCACTTGGGCTTCATCTCATACCTTTATTTCCCACTACAAGTTGGATCTTACATCTAGGGGTAGAGCATCCTTTGGCTCCGCGGTGCTCCGGAATATCCTTCCATGATGGCCCAAGGTTCAGGTAGCTGGGGACTCTGTCCCACAGGTTGCAGACAAATGAATCTCCTACTTCAGATTTAGAAGTTATGTACTCACCATAACGTTCCATCTCAGTAGGTGTATTCATTTGTCTGCAACCATCCCGCCCTCCTATCCCCCTGGCCTTTTCAGTTTCCTGCATATGATGTGCCTTTTCAGGGTGTTCATGCTGTTGGCAAACTCGATCTGAGGTCATGTAGGGAGAGCAGGGCATTATGGGTGAGGGGAGGAGCTGAGAGCTCGGATCCATAGCTGGTAAACCATGCTGGTTCGGATCCGATATCGGATCCATAACCCACAGGTTGCAGACAAATGAATACACCTACTCAGATGGAACGTTATGGTGAGTACATAACTTCTAATTCCTCTCATTCCCTGCCTACAACAGGAGTTTCTTTGGTGGGCAAGGACATGTCACCAAACAAGGGACTGTCATTCACACTACCCCCTCCCTCCCAAACCCTAACTACAGACGCATCAGACTATGCTTGGGGGGGCCCACCTGGCAGGGGGATGTATTCAAGGCAAATGGAGCCCAAACCAAATGCATCTGCATATCATCCAGAAAGAAATGCTAGCTGTTCAGAATGCTCTGACAGCCTTTAAGGACTTACTTCATCCAGGACAACTACTGATAAAGATGGACAACACCACAGTTGTGGTACATAAACAAGCAGGGGGGTACCCATTCATACCCCCTTTGCAGACTAGCCTTGGCCTTGTGGAACACAGCATTGACTTACCAAATAAATCTTCAAGCTTAATTCCTGCCAGGAAAGCAAAATACTCTGGCAGACAACCTAAGCAGAAATCTTATGGACCAGCATGAATGGAAAATGGATCCACAAATCTTCAGCATGTTAACACAGAAATGGGGAAGCCCAGACATAGATATATTTGCCTCTCCATAAAACCATCAGTTGGACAAATACTGCACAAGAACCCATCACAAAAAAGCATGGAAAGTGGATGCTCTCTCCTTCAGCTGGAAAAACCTTTCAGTCTATGCCTTCCCCCCTTTGCCTCTACTCTCCAAGGTCTTACTAAAAGTTAGACAAGAAAAACCAAAAATGATTCTAATTGCCCCAGACTGGCCTCGCCAACACTGGTACCCGCTTCTAAGGAATATGTCACACCTTCCTCCGTGGTACTTGCCTCAAACACCCCATCTATTGTCTCAGCAGACCTATCAAATTCTGCACACTCTGCTACAAACTCTGAATCTTGCAGTATGGCTAATCAACTAATTATTCAAAGCACACCTCTCAGTAAACCTGTGATGGATGTCATCTTGGAAGCCAGAAGGCCTAGTACTAGAAAATCTTATGCTGATAAATGGAAGAGATTCTGTGCTTGGAACCAAGCACAAGGAATAGACACAGCAATACCTAATATTCCTCAGATTTTACAATAGTTAACTGAGATGCTTGACAAGGGCCTATCCTTTTCTTTAAAAATCCATGCCTCTGCCATCTCGGCTCATTACAATACAGATCCTCCCCTCTTTTCTCATCCACTGCTAAAACAGTATCTCAGAGGGGCCAACAATTTAAGGCCTCCCAGGAGAGCACCAACTCCTACATGGGACCTCAATTTTGTGCTGGAAAACCTCACCATGCCTCCTTTTGAACCAGCAGCTACTGCTGATATAAAATTTCTATCTTGGAAGACAGCTTTTCTTTTGGCAGTTACTTCAGCTAGAAGGGTTTTGGAAGTACAGGCTCTCATGGCAGTGGAGCCTTTCATTCTATTCTACCCGGACAGGATGGCCCTCAGGACCAACCCTTCCTTTCAGCCTAAAGTGGTATCCAGTGTGGCTCTTAACCAGACCATTCACCTGCCAACTTTTTTCCCAAATCTGCAGAACAAGGGGGAGCGGATTCTGCATTCATTGGATGTACACAGGCAACTAAGATTTTACTTGAACAGGACAAAATCTCTAAGAAAGTCTGAGCAACTACTGGTAGCATTTGCTGCAGGATGAGAGGGGAAGGCTTTATCAAAGCAGACTTTCTAAATGGATAAGCCACTGCATTCGTTTCTGCTATTTGCACCATGGTAAACCTGTGCCCAAGGGAATCCGATACCATTCCACCAGGGCTGCCTCCACTTCAGTAGCTTTTCTCAGAGGGTTCCCAACCAAAGACATTCTAGAAGCTGCAACTTGGAGCTGTGTTCATACGTTCACAAAGCATCATCATTTACCTCTCTTCTGTAAATCTAGGGCAGGCTTTGCCACTGCAGTCCTGCAGGGCCTTATAGCTGCTCCTAATGCTGTTTAGTTCCATTCTCCCACCCATAGCTTTGGGATTCTACCCAAATGTAATGACTGTAACAGTGAAACACGAAGAACATAGTACAGTTGTACTATTTTCTTCATGTTTCACTGTTGCAGTCATTACATTTGGGTAGAATCCCAAAGCAGCACTGGTTCCCCCTTTTAATGCATCTGGCCAGGGGTAGTCATCACAAGTTACCTCACCAGCTGGACCTAAGGAGGTCACTCCTTCATCCTCACTTGTTCAGTCTTAACTGACTCTGTGGTGATAGGGTTTTGATTCCTTTTAGGCACCTCCTTTCTGAGGACATGCTCAAGGTTTTACAGGAGACAAGAAAAACTCCTACCAAAAAGTCTTTAATGTCCAAATGGAAGAGATTTTCTGTCTGTTGCCATGTTCATAATCAGGATCCTTTCTCAGTGGGGGGGGGTCCCTGTGGTTCTGTCCTATTTGTATGAGTTGATCCAGTCTGGCTTGGCCTGGTCTTCATTTGTCAGCTGTTTCTGCTTGTCTGCCCCTGAATCCCATTTTGGCTTTTCACTTTGAGGGTAAACAGTTTCTTGAAGGTGTCCTGCATCTTAGCCACAGGGAATCATTTTCCTCCTCCTGCGGACCTTTATTTTGTTTTAGAAAAACTGACCAGGGTCCGTCTGAGCCTGCAGATGTCCTTCAAGGATGCATCTGCAGTCCTAACAAATGGGTTGTCCTGCCTCAGGCAGCCCTTCGGTCGGCCGGATTCCAAAGTCTGGGTCTGGCCTCGGCTGATGTCGCACTTCACCCGACGTCACTGCTGCTGTCGATTGGGTATAAAGGCATCAGCCGACGCCATTTTCCTCAGTCTTTCTTGCCGCGCGGTGCCCGAAGCAGAAGCTGTTCGCAAGTGCCGGTCGGTCAGATCCAGAGATTTCTACTACCGAAGACTTCTAAAAAGCTAAGTACCCCGTTGGGGACTCTCTCTTGCCTCAGCCGATGTCAGAAAAAGTAAATAATTGTTTAACTTGTGGGAAACAAATACCTCATAAGGATTTCCACTCTTACTGCCTACCTTGCTTAGGCCCAGACCACGACGTAGCAGCTTGTCTAGCCTGTGCTTCCTTCAACCGACGAACACTTAGACGTCGGTCGGAGTTTGCGGAGGAGTTTTTTGGTCCCGCTTTTGCTTACAAAATGCCGTCGGAGACTCCAATTTCACAATTAGCTAAAAAGCGTAAGGAGAAGGACCGACACTCGCGGTCCGCGGTTTCGGCCGAAACCACGGTTAAGCCAACCGCGAGTGTCTCTGTTTCGGCTGAAACAGAGTCCTCGGTTCTTCCTTCGGCCGAAAGCGTTCCTCCTGCAGCCGAGGCCTCACTCAGCATGGCTGAATCTGCTACTGAAATTTCTCCTGCTGTAGCAGGCACCCAGGAATTATCAGATACTATTCCTTTAGTCATATCTACTCCTGCACGTGGAGCTGCTAGGCCCCCTGCATCCATGTCTATCAAGGCCTTCTCTAGGGCTAAAGCAGCTAAATCTTCTAAGGCCTTGCCTTCTAAAACCCCCACACACAGGCCTAGCTCTAGTTCCCAAATGCTTAGCCTGGCAGAGGATCTCATTTCTTTGATCAGGGGATCCCAACCTCACCCTGACAGGGCCTCTCATCCCCCTCCAGAGAAGAGGCCTAGAGCAGAGCCCCCTGAACCAGTTTCTACAGATTATTCTTCTGATGACTCTGGCAACTCAAATCCTCCAGAAGGACCTTATTCTCCCTATGAGGATTCTGACGCAGAAGACTCCATTCCTTCTGCCTCTCCTCCTGAGGAATTTTCTTTTGGGGAAACCTTGCATGCTATGAGGGAACAATTTCAATGGCAGGGCCAGGATTTTTCAGATTCTAGGAAACGGCTCAGGACCTTTTTGCATTTGCCACAGCATAGGCCTTTAGCCATTCCTCCAGTACTAACAGTTGTGGATGATGCATTCAATGATGCTTGTACTGCTCCTGACTCTCTTCCTCCGGCCCCTGCTAAGCCCGACAGATACTACAGGGTCCCGGACACACATTATCATTTGTATAAGGCTCCTATTGCAGATCCAGAAACTATTTCTCAAGGCCCCAAAGCTGTAGCAACTGCCAAAAAACCCCTCCCCTCTGAAAGAGAATCTAGAGCATTAGAGAGATGGGGTAAAAAAGTTTATACTTCTGCTACTCTTTCGGCTAGGGCTTTAAACTGTCAATTCCACATGATTCAGTATCAGGAATATTTGTTAGATCAGTTAAATAAAAAACTATCTTCTCCTGAACCTATAGACCGTAAGTCCCTTGAGGATTTGGTACATAACACTCAGCAGGTCAGTAATCATTCCTTGAAATGCGGCTATGATGCACTGGAGGCTTCCTTTAGATCAGCTATGACTGGTACAGTGATCAGAAGGCATGCATGGTTAAAAGAGCAATCCTTACCAGACCATGTAAAGTCAAAGCTCCTAGATGCTCCCATGGAGAAGCTCAGTTTGTTTGGCTCCCCTGCACAGCAAGTGTTAAAGAAGGTGGAGGAAAAAGCAAAATCTGTCCAAACACTCAAGGACTTCTTACAGGTCCGGCCTCCTAGGTTTAGTAGAAACTGGCCTTCGAAGAATTGGTCCTTTCCAGACTCCAGAGCACAGAGAGGCAGAAATAGGCGCTCAAGAGGCAGAGGGCAATCCAGAGGTGCCTACAGGGGATGTCAGTGGCAGCCTAACAACCAGAGAAGTACTGCCACAGATCCAGCTACTACCACTTCCACAGGACAGTCACAGTGACTTGGCTCTGATACCGCCTACCAGGGAACAACTGGAAGCACCCTTAGGCGGAAAGCTAGCCTTATTTTCAGTAAACTGGCATTACATTACAGGAGACAAATGGATTTTACAGACAATAGACAAAGGTTACAGGTTTCACTTCCATACTCTACCAAGGAAGAGAGGAATGCCAAACCTACCACCAAACCAAAAGACAACCGCTCAAGGACAAATCAACCACTTGCTAAGGATGAGAGCTATAGAAAAGGTACCGGCTATGGAACAAGGACAAGGATTTTATTCCAGACTTTTCCTGGTGCCAAGAAAAGAAAACCAATGGAGGACTATTCTCGACCTGTCCGCTCTAAACACATATCTTATTGTTCCAAAATTCAAAATGCTGACCCTTCAGCACCTTCTTCCCATGCTGGGCAAGGAGGCTTGGCTGGTGACTCTAGATCTCAAGGAGGCATACCTGCACGTCCCTATTCGACCAGATTGCAGAAGGATACCTCTGATTTCTTGCAGGATCAGAGCATTATCAATTCTCAGCATTGCCCTTTGGCTTATCTACTGCGCCCAGAGTATTCACAAAATGCCTGGCATCAGTAATTGCTCATTGCAGGCTTCAGGGAATTCAAATTTATCCATACCTGGACGACTGCCTGATACAAGCGGACAACAAGATCAAATTAACAAAAGATTTGGAAAAGGTTATTCACCTCCTGCAGGCCTTGGGATACACAGTCAACATGAAAAAGTCTAGGCTGATACCATCCCAAAGGATTACATTCTTGGGTGCAGAACTGGACACATCAAATCAAATGGCATTTCTCACAGCAGAAAAACAAAAGCAACTACCACTCTATTTCAAGGCATTAGCAACGCAGAACCAGCTTACAGCAAGAAAAATCCTGCAAGCCCTGGGTTACATGGCATCCTGCATAATATTGATCCCACATGCCAGACTACATATGAGGAAGTTGCAATGGTACCTAAGGAATTTATGGTCTCAGCACAAGCACAGCCTAGAAACCCAAATTCCAATAATTCCATGCCTGAAGCAAGAATTCCTGTGGTGGGCTCAGGCCTGTCAGTTGAACAAAGGACTGCCTTTCCACACCCCTCATCCAAGTCAGACTATCACCATGGACGCCTCAGACCTCGGTTGGGGGGCACACATGGCGGACAAGTGCATACAAGGCCTATGGACACAAGACCAGCTGAACCTACACATAAATCAAAAAGAGATGCTGGCAGTGAAACAGGCAATTCAGACATTCAGACCATTTCTTCAACAGGGTCATTTGCTGATAAGGACGGACAACACCACAGTTATGTAGTATATCAACAAGCAGGGAGGCACACATTCATATCCTCTATGCCGGATGGCAATGGACCTGTGGAATGTGGCCCTGAACCTCAGCATTCAGCTCCAGGCCTTATTTGTGCCAGGCAAAGAGAATATATTAGCAGACACACTAAGCAGAACTACCACGGATGCCCACGAATGGATGCTGCATCCGGACATCTTCAAAACCATTACAGAGAAATGGGGGTTACCAGAAATAGACCTGTTCGCATCCCCACACAACCACCAATTGAGAAAATTCTGCACAATGACATACCACCCACTTGCTTGGAAGGTCGACTCCCTATCCTTCAGTTGGGAAAACCTAAAAGCATATGCATTCCCACCTCTACCTTTGATGCACAAAGTGCTACTGAAGATCAAAGAGGAGCACCCAAGGATCATACTGATAGCCCCAGACTGGCCGAGGCAGCACTGGTACCCGCTTCTGAGAAGTATGTCTTGGACCCACGCATGGCCTCTACCTCTAGTTCCTCTGCTGCTAACACAGAACAACTTCAAGATCCTGCATCCAAACTTGAAAACACTGCAGCTAGCTGCTTGGAATCTTACATGAAACAAAATAACCCAGAACTATCTCAGAGGGTTAAAGACATTATCCTAGAGGCTCGCAGACCCTCCACAAGGAAGACTTACTCAGCAAAATGGAAGAGATACCTCATTTGGAGTGCAACAAAAGGAGAAAATGTATCATTGACAAACATAGCTAACATCCTGGAATATTTAGCAGAACTTTTCCACAATGGCCTGTCTTACTCCTCCATCAAGATTCATGCATCAGCAATTTCAGCAGAATACAACATGGATCCTCCAGTCTTCTCTCATCCTCTACTCAGGCAGTTTCTGAGAGGAATTAAAAATGTAAATCCTCCAAGGAAGCCACCTCTACCTACATGGGACCTGAACTTTGTGCTGGAAAATTTAACACTTCCCCCTTTTGAACCAGCAGCAACAGCAGAATTACAGTTCTTATCTTGGAAAACTGCTTGCAATCACCTCAGCAAGGAGGGTTTCTGAATTACAGGCATTAATGGCAATACAGCCCTTCCTTATCTTCCATCAGGATAGTGTCCTTGAGAACTAACCCTACTTTTATGCCAAAGGTGGTCTCCAGGGTATCATTGAACCAAGCTATCCACCTACCAACATTCTTTCCCAACCCACAGAACAGGGGGGAAAGACTACTGCACACCTTGGATGTACACAGGCAATTGCGCTACTACCTGGACAGAACCAAGAGCAATAGAAAAACTGACCAGCTTCTGGTAGCATATGCAGCAGGAATGGAAGGAAAAGCAATTTCAAAACAGACAATCTCAAAATGGATAGGAAATTGCATTAGATTTTGTTACTCCTTTCATGGGAAGACAACTCCAGAAAACATCAGACCTCACTCCACAAGGGCTACAGCCACTACTACAGCTTTCTTATGAGGAGTGGCTACCAAAGACATTTTAGAGGCTGCTACTTGGAGCTCCGTGCATACATTTGCCAAGCATTATAATCTGCCTTTATACTCCAGATCCCGAGCTGGTTTTGCCACTGCTGTTTTGCAAGGGATCTTAACTACACCATAATCTTCTTAGTGCCTCCTCCCCCAGTTTGGCTATGGTATTCTACCCATTTGTTAGGACTGCAGATGCATCCTTGAAGGACATAGTACAGTTTTGTACCTACCATAAATGTAGATGTCCGAGAGGAATGTATCTGCAGTCAGGATTACCCGCCCCCCTTCCCCTCTGTGGTACTCCTAGGGTATTTGCCCATCTTGTAGCTAGCTGGGGGAATCTATTATGGTGTATTTGTTTGTATATATGTATATACATGTTTATTTTTTGTTTGCTCTCTACTATTTGGAATCATTTGCATTTATCCAAATTTAGCCTTCCTAGAGGGCACCTGGCATCTGGGGCAAGAAACACTGAGGAAAATGGCGTCGGCTGATGCCTTTATACCCAATCGACAGCAGCAGTGACGTCTGGTGAAGTGCGACATCAGCCGAGGCCAGACCCAGACTTTGGAATCCGGCCGACCGAAGGGCTGCCTGAGGCAGGACAACCCATTTGTTAGGACTGCAGATGCATTCCTCTCGGACATCTACATTTATGGTAGGTACAAAACTGTACTGTTCAGCTTCTCTGCAAGAATTATACCTGGAAGATAGTCTTATTACTTGCTTTTACTTCTGCTCGGAGGATTTCTGAGCTTCAGGCCCTTATTGCCATCCCTCCTTTAATTTTTAATAGGGGAAGAGTATCTGTTCATACTACTCCTTTTATGCCCAGGTTAGTAGTGAGTTGTCCCTTAATCAGACAGTTCAACTCCCTTCCTTTATTCCTTCTCAGTGTTCTAGTGAGAGGGTCTTACATACTTTGGATTTACCCATTGGATAAAACAAAGGCCATTCGTAAATATGACCATTTTTTTTTCTTTTCATCCCAAGACATTGGGTTTAGATGTTTCTAAGCAAACCATCTCCTCCTGAATTTCTAAGACTTTTTCTTTTTGTTCTTTTCATCACAGATGGCTGTCTACTTCTGTTAGAGCTCATTCCACTAGGGCTGTTGCCTCCATCTGTGCTTTCTTCAAGGGGTTGGACACCAGTTCCATCCTTGAAGCTGCTACTTAGTCCTCAGTGTGTACCTTTACTAAACATTATAAATTAGATGGTTTCTAGGGCTAGAGCAGGTTTTACTTCAGCCATTCTATGTGGGTTTGTTGAGGGTTCTTCAAAGCCTTCCACCCTACTGTGAAGAATACTGCAACAGTGATATAGGATGTAGTACAGTTGTGTAAAATCTTACCATAAAGTAAATGGCCTCTTCAGTGTTGCAGTATTCGCTCCTTCCCTCCCATCCCCTTTCTTTCCTTTGGATTTTACTTTAGTTCCCCTCCTGGCCAAGGGTCTCCTTTTTCCATCTGCATTTTCTTCTTTTTGGATGTGCATGGTCTGTTTCATCCCATGGAGACTCCTCTCTTCTGGGTCAGTTCAGTTCTGGGTAACTGCATCTTTGTTACCTTTATGCCCTCCATCCTATATGGGGAGCATATGAGTTACATATGGTGCATGCAAAGTCTAAAAGCTTTGGTATACTGGGCAGACCCTTGGCAAGAGATTCCTACTGTGAAGAATACTGCAACAATGAAGATAAGGATGTCTACTGTTATGGTAGGATTTTACAGAACTGTAGTTTATGGTAAGTTTTACTTATACCACTGTACTTTACGATTTATTTTATTATCTGTATTTATCAGGCAGCATTTAATTGTGCTTTTTGTGGGGAGATGGGTGGTTGTAGTAGCTTAATACTAGTCCTGGGTTTGATGTCCTTCAAGGATGCATCTGCAGTCCTAACAAATGGGTTGTCCTGGCCTCAGGCAGCCCTTCGGTCGGCCGGATTCCAAAGTCTGGGTCTGGCCTCGGCTGATGTCGCACTTCACCCGACGTCATAGCTGCAGTTCAGCGGGTATAAAGGCATCAGCCGACCCCATTTTCCTCAGTCTTTCTTGCCGCGTGGCGCCCGAAGCAGAAGCTGTTCGCAAGTGCCGGTCGGTCAGAACCAGAGATTGCTACTACCGAAGACAAAAAGTACCCCGTTGGGAACTCTTTCTTGCCTCAGCCGATGTCAGGAAAAAGTGAATAACTGTTTAACTTGTGGGAAACAAATACCTCATAAAGATTTCCACTCTTACTGCCTACCTTGTTTAGGCCCAGACCACGACGTAGCAGCTTGTCTAGCCTGTGCTTCCTTCAACCGACGGACACTTAGACGTCGGTCGGAATTTGCAGAGGAGTTTTTCGGCTCCGCTTTTGCTTATATCATGCCGTCGGAGACTCCGACTTCACATTTAGCTAAAAAGCGTAAGGATAAGGACCGACACTCGCGGTCCGCGGTTTCGGCCGAAACCGCGGTTAAGCCAACCGCGAGTGTCTCTGTTTCGGCTGAAACAGAGTCCTCGGTTCTTCCTTCGGCCGAAAGCATTCCTCCTACTACGGAGGCCTCTTCCAGCATGGCTGAATCTGCTACGGAAAATCTACCTGCTCTTACAGTTTCTCAGGATTTATCTGATACTATTCCCTTAGATGTATCTACTCCTGCACGTGGAGCTGCTAGGCCCCCTGCATCCATGTCAATTAAGGCTTTTGCCAGGGCCAAAGCAGCTAAATCTTCAAAGGCCATACCTGCTAAAACCCCCTCTCACAGGCCTAGCACTAATACTCAAATGCTTAGTCTAGCAGAGGATCTCATTTCTTTGATCAGGGGAACCCAGTCTCACCCTGACAGGGCCTCTCACCCACCTCCAGAGAAGAGGCCTAGAGCAGAGCCCCCTGAGCCAGTTTCTTCGGATTACTCCTCTGATGATTCAGAAAATACAAACCCTCCAGAAGGCCCTTATTCTCCATATGAGGACTCTGATGCAGAGGATTCCATACCTTCTGCCTCTCCTCCTGAGGAATTTTCTTTGGGGAAACCTTGCATGCTATGAGGGAACAATTTCAATGGCAGGGCCAGGATTTTTCAGACTCTAGGAAAAGGCTTAGGACCTTTTACATTTACCACAACATAGGCCTTTAGCTATTCCTCCAGTACTTACAGTTGTGGATGATGCATTTAATGATGCTTGTACTGCCCCTGACTCACTGCCTCCGGCCCCTGCTAAGCCCGACAGATACTACAGGGTTCCGGACACACATTATCATTTGTATAAGGCTCCTATAGCAGATCCAGAAACTATTTCACAGGGCCCCAAAGCTGTAGCAGCTGCCTCTGCCAAAACCCCCCTCCCCTCTGAAAGAGAATCTAGGGCATTGGAGAGATGGGGTAAAAAAGTTTATACTTCTGCTACTCTTTCGGCTAGGGCCTTAAACTGTCAATTCCACATGATTCAGTATCAGGAATTTCTGTTAGACCAGCTCACTAAAAAACTGTCCTCGCCTGAGCCTTTAGACCATAAGTCCCTTCAGGATTTGGTGCATAATACTCGGCAGGTCAGTAATCATTCCTTAAAATGCGGCTATGATGCACTGGAGGCTTCCTTTAGATCAGCTATGACTGGTACAGTGATCAGAAGGCATGCATGGTTAAAAGAGCAATCCTTACCAGACCATGTAAAGTCAAAGCTTCTAGATGCTCCCATGGAAAAGCAGTTTGTTTGGCTCCCCTGCACAGCAAGTGTTGAAGAAGGGGGAAGAAAAAGCTAAATCTGTCCAGACAGTCAAGGATTTCTTACAGGTCCAGCCTCCGAGATTTAGTAGGAACTGGCCTTCCAAAAATTGGTCCTTTCCAGAAACCACTAGAGCCCAGAGAAGCAGAAATAGATGCCCTAGAGGCAGAGGTCAATCCAGAGGTGCCTACAGGGGACGCCAGTGGCAGCCTAACAGCCAGAGAAGTACTGCCACAGATCCAGCCACTACCACTTCCACAGGACAATCACAGTGACTTGGCTCTGAAACCGCCTACCAGGGAACAACTGGGAGCACCCTTAGGCGGAAAGCTAGCCTTATTTTCAGTAAATTGGCATTACATTACAGGAGACAAATGGATTTTACAGACAATAGACAAAGGCTACAGGTTTCACTTCCATACTCTTCCAAGGAAGAGAGGAATGCCAAACCTACCTCCAAACCAAAGGACAAACGCTCTACAGCAAATAGACCACTTACTAAGGATGAGAGCTATAGAAAAGGTACCGGCTATGGAACAAGGACAAGGATTTTATTCAAGGCTTTTCCTGGTACCAAGAAAGGAAAACCAATGGAGACCTATCCTCGATCTGTCCGCTCTAAACACATCTCATTGTTCCAAAATTCAAGATGCTGACCCTACAGCAACTTCTTCCCATGCTGGGCAAGGAGTCTTGGCTGGTGACTCTGGATCTCAAGGAGGCATACCTGCACGTCCCCATTCGACCAACTTGCAGAAGATACCTCAGATTTCTTGCAGGATCAGAGCATTATCAATTCTCAGCATTGCCTTTTGGCTTATCTACTGCGCCCAGAGTATTCACGAAATCCCTGGCATCAGTAATTGCTCATTGCAGGCTTCAGGGAATTCAAATTTATCCATACCTGGACGACTGCCTGTTACAAGCGGACAGCAAGGACAAATTGACAAAAGATTTGAAAAAGGTTATTCACCTGCTGCAAGCCCTGGGATACACAGTCAACACAAAAAAGTCAAGGCTGATACCATCCCAAAGGATAACCTTCTTGGGTGCAGAACTGGACACATCAAACCAGATGGCATTCCTCACAGCAGAAAAACAGAAGCAGCTACCACTCTATTTCATGGCATTGACAACGCAGAACCAGCTTACAGCAAGGAAAATACTGCAAGCCCTGGGTTACATGGCATCCTGCATAATATTAATTCCACATGCCAGACTACATATGAGGAAGTTGCAATGGTACCTGAGGAATTTATGGTCTCAGCACAAGCACAGCCTAGAAACCCAAATTCTAATAATTCCGTGCCTGAAACAAGAATTCCAGTGGTGGGCCCAGGCCTGTCAGTTGAACCAAGGACTGCCCTTCCACAGGCCTCACCCAACCCAGACTATCACCACGGACGCCTCAGACCTCGGTTGGGGGGCACACATGGTGGACAAGTGCATACAAGGCTTATGGACTCAAGACCAGATGAACTTCCACATAAATCAAAAAGAGATGCTGGCAGTAAAACAGGCAATTCAGACATTCAGACCATTCCTTCAACAGGGTCATTTGCTGATAAGGACGGACAACACCACAGTTATGTGATATATCAACAAGCAGGGAGGCACACATTCTTATCCTCTATGCCGGATGGCAATGGACCTCTGGAATTTGGCCCTGAGCTTCAACATTCAGCTCCAAGCCATATTTGTGCCAGGAAAAGAAAATATATTAGCAGACATCTTAAGCAGAACCACCACGGATGCCCACGAATGGATGCTGCATCCAGACATCTTCAGAACCATCACAAGGAAATGAGGACTGCCAGAAATAGACCTGTTCGCGTCCCCACACAACCACCAATTGAAGAAATTCTGCACAAGGACATACCACCCACTTGCTTGGAGGGTGGAATCCCTATCCTTCAGTTGGTAAAACCTGACAGCATATGCATTCCCACCTCTTCCTTTGATGCACAAAGTGCTACTGAAGATCAAAGAAGATCGCCCCAGGATCATCTTGATAGCTCCAAACTGGCCGAGACAACATTGGTACCCACTACTGAGGAGTATGTCCCAGGAGCACGCATAGCCTCTACCCCTACTACCTCTACTGCTAACACAGAACAACTTCAAAATCCTGCATCCAAACCTGAAAACACTGCAACTAGCTGCTTGGAACATTATATAAGGCAAAATAACCCAGATTTATCTCAAAGGGTTAAAGACATTATCTTGGAGGCTCGCAGACCCTCAACAAGGAAAACTTATTCAGCAAAATGGAAAAGATATCTCATTTGGAGTGCAACAAAAGGTGTAGATGCATCATTGGCAAACATAGCTAACATCCTGGAATACTTAGCAGAGCTTTTCCACAATGGTCTGTCTTACTCCTCCATTAAGATTCATGCATCAGCAATTTCAGCAGAATACAACATGGATCCTCCAGTCTTCTCTCAACCTCTACTCAGGCAGTTTCTCAGAGGAATTAAAAATGTAAAGCCACCAAGGAAACCACCATTGCCTACATGGGACTTTAACTTTGTGTTAGAAAAGTTGACACTTCCCCCTTTTGAACCAGCAGCAACAGCAGAATTACAGTACTTATCTTGGAAAACTGCTTTCCTGCTTGCAATCACTTCAGCTAGAAGGGTTTCTGAATTACAGGCATTAATGGCAGTACAACCCTTCCTTATCTTCCATCATGATAGAGTGTCCATGAGAACTAATCCTACCTTTATGCCAAAGGTGGTCTCCAGGGTATCATTAAACCAAGCAATACACCTACCAACATTCTTCCCCAACCCGCAGAACAGGGGGGAAAGATTGCTGCATACTTTGGATGTACACAGACAATTGTGCTACTACCTGGACAGAACCAAGAACAATAGAAAAACTGACCAGCTTCTGGTAGCATATGCAACAGGAATGGAAGGAAAAGCAATTTCAAAACAGACAATCTCAAAATGGATAGGAAATTGCATTAGATTTTGTTACTCTTTTCATGGAAAAGCAACTCCAGAAAACATCAGGCCTCACTCCACAAGGGCTACAGCCACTACTACAGCCTTCTTACGAGGAGTGGCTTGGCTACCAAAGACATTTTAGAGGCTGCCACTTGGAGCTCCGTGCATACATTTGCCAAGCATTATAATCTACCTTTATACTCCAGATCCCGAGCAGGTTTTGCCACTGCTGTTTTGCAAGGGATCTTAACTACACCATAAACTCTTAGTGCCTCCTTAGTGCCTCCTCCCCCAGTTTGGCTATGGTATTCTACCCATTTGTTAGGACTGCAGATGCATCCTTGAAGGACATAGTACAGTTTTGTACCTACCATAAATGTAGATGTCCGAGAGGTATGCATCTGCAGTCAGGATTACCCACCCTCCTTCCCCTCTGTGGTACTCCTAGGGTAATTGCCCATCTTGTAGCTAGCTGGGGGAATCTATTATGGTGTATTTGTTTGTATATATGTATATACATGTTTATTTCTATTTGCTCTCTATTGTTTGGAAATATTTGCATTTATCCAAATTTAGCCTTCCTAGAGGGCACCTGGCATCTGGGGCAAGAAACACTGAGGAAATGGCGTCGGCTGATGCCTTTATACCCGCTGAACTGCAGCTATGACGTCGGGTGAAGTGCGACATCAGCCGAGGCCAGACCCAGACTTTGGAATCCGGCCGACTGAAGGGCTGCCTGAGGCCAGGACAACCCATTTGTTAGGACTGCAGATGCATACCTCTCGGACATCTACATTTATGGTAGGTACAAAACTGTACTTTTCAGTGTTTCCTTATGCGAGTACAAATATGATAGCAGATGTTTTAATGAGATAATTTTGCCATGTTTTGTAATTGTTGTGGTCTGTTTCATGCTGGGTTGAAGGGATGCTAAAGTTGCTTAAGGTGAGAAAGAAAAGGGAAGGTAGGGGGTATAACAGTGTTGTGGTTAGTTTTGTAGAGTTTAAAGGAGGAATGTTTTTGTGACCGTTTAATGAGAATATGCTTGTAAAGTTTGCAAGATGTGCTAAATTTAGTTAGGGCTGTTGGTGTATAGTAAGTAGTTGTGTTTAGAGTGTTAATGATTGCACAAAGCAGCATTAATAGAGTAAGTTTGTGCATTGTTCATGCTGTTTTCTTAATCCAGTAAAATATGACCCTGTGACCAGTCTCTCTGCTACTCCTCTGTTTCCTGCAGCAGAAGGGTGGAACGTGCAGCTGGTTCAGGATTAGAATGTGGATGTAGGACTTCTATTAGTAATTTTCTGGGGAGGGATCATATTTTAGTCTGTAGCTTGAGGAGGAGTCAGATGCTAGTTTGTTGTGTCCTTTTTGGGGTTAGAGGTTCTTGGCTGAGACATTCTCCCTTTACAGTGTGCAAAGAAGTGACTTATGCTTTTTCTTTTGCTGCCCTAGGATTGATGCAGTTATTGTGACCATCGGAAAAATTTTGAATCCTTTTTGATCATGGTTATGGAAGTTGCCTTCATTTCTGGGTGACCCCAACACCATTTGAGTGTCTGACCAAGACTCTCTTCTCCTAGGCCCTGCTGATTCGGATGGAAGACCTGTAGTAGCTGCGTGTTGTGGGTCACCTTTGTACTTGAGTTCATGCTGTGCATATGGTGCCTTGTAGTGGCACTGAGGTCAACTCCTATAAGGCTCCAGTAGATGATGTGGGCACTTGTTGCTGAATCTTAGTTCCCCTTGCAGGGCTAGAGTTCATCTTCACATTTGACCAACTTGTGTTTTTTGAATTAGTCTTGTCCAAGTAATACTGGAGCTTATCAAGCCAGTGGGGAGGGGGGGGGGGTGTCCATCCTCCTCATGGGAGCACTTGTTACCACATTTTAGAAGGTGGTGATCTATCCCTGCACAGGTCATTTTTTGTTCCAGTTCATTTTAGGAGATGAGAAGTTGGAGCACTGCCGGATTCTTCACTCATAAGAGTAGAGTGCTTTTCTCAATCAGGTCTCCAGCAGAGCAGCTGTGATCAGTATGTTCACTGTTGAATGGACTAGTAATTCATTCCACAATATTTGCCTAGATGTCCTTCAAGGATGCATCTGCAGTCTTAACAAATGGGTTGTCCTGTCGTCAGGCAGCCCTTCGGTCGGCCGGATTCCAAAGTCTGGGTCTGGCTTCGGCTGGTGTCGCACTTCACCCGACGTCATTGCGGCAGTTCTTCGGGTATAAAGGCATCAGCCGATGCCATTTTCCTCAGTCTTTCTTGCCGCGTGGCGCCCGAAGCAGAAGCTGTTCGCAAGTGCCGGTCGGTCAGATCCAGAGATTACTACTACCGAATACTACTTCGAAGACTTCTATAAAGCTAAGTACCCCATTGGGGACTCTTTCTTGCCTCAGCAGCTGTGATCAGTATGTTCACTGTTGAATGGACTAGTAATTCATTCCACAATATTTGCCTAGTTCTTGATGGGTAGGTAGTCAGTTTCTCTTAGCAGAAAGGCCCAATGGCAGTGTTGTTTTGTCGACCTGCTTTTTTTAAGTAGCAGTTTCCAGTGGCTGTCTGGTTTGCCATGGTCAGCTGTGATCTTTCCAAGTCCTCAGCCTTCTTGCTGGGCTTACTGAAGATCTTTGACTTCTTTCATCCTGGAATTTTTACTGTTTGTGATTTGTCACAACCATGGGAACAATCACAGAAGTGTCTTCAGTGTTGAATGTAACAGATTTGTACTGTATTAGCTGGTCTATGAAGAAGACATTGCTTGACGGATCAGCTAGATCAAGGTACCCTTCCTCTGTCATATGGGTGGGTGCCTCTCACCAAACCAAGTGCAGTTGCTGACTTCCCTACAACGCAAGATGATGTGTGTCTGTCACTTGATAGAACTGAGTCTTTATTGATCTTAACGTGTATGGTGGGTGCCTTCTACAGGCAAGGTGATAAACTGGCAGACATTAAGGCTGAATTTGTTTGTTGGTAGTGCATGGCATCACGGATTACATTGTCCCAGTTGTGGCTATCCCTGATGTGATAACACTGAAAATTATTAAGCCAGGTCATGATTTTAAACAGAACATGTCAAAAAGGGTCCTCTTTGAGTGCTGATACTGCTAAGAAAATGTCTTTTTTTGTTTTGTTATTCCTGTACAGTATCCTTTTCATACCCAAAGCAGAAGTGTCAGAGTATATTCCTTTATTGCATGTATGTATAGCTCTTATAAAGCACATTATGCAGCAAAGGTTATCTGTCATAAAAGTAATTTAAGTTTGTCACTAATATTGCGGTATTTGAGAAATGTCTAATGTGGTTCGTGTTTGATGATGCAAATGCCATGTTTATAATACTTTCCATATTTGCTTGTATTTTTTGAATTTTTAGCTGTGGCTGTTGGGTTTGACTGGGGGAAGCTTATCAAACAGCACAACTGCAAAGCTGCTCTGGTTTCTTGCTTCAAACATGTAAGTAATATTGCCATAAAACTACTGGTTATTTAAACTGGGAAATATTCAGCCAAATTTAAACTACAACTACATCAAGATAGTTACAGATACTGTGTAAAATCATCTTTGCTATTAACTGTTGATTCATTCATTCACTTTTTAATTCATTCATTTTTTTTTTTTTTAATTTTAACTGGGAAAGTTCGACTGAGTACAAGCACATTTTCTGTGTAGGCCGAAGGAGAAAATTTGGATTTATTACAATTTTAAAACACATTTGAGTATAGCAGGATGTAATAAACATTACAGTAAGTATACTGAGTAACCCCAAAAGATGGTTATAATATTGGGTATATATTTGAATGAAGTTTTCTAACTTCGAATGCCATATGGGCGACACCCTGTGGTTGAAGTTAGAAAACTTTGAATACTGGGGGGGGGGACCCAAAAAAACGAAAGGGTCACCTATCATGTTAAAGCAGGGGGGCAAGCCCACCTGCACCCCCACACCCCCTGCCCTTTAAATATACCAACTCCGAGATTGCACTATAGTGCAGTAAAGGGATGTCTTCCCTTTACCGCATTATAGTGCAGTCTTGGAGTTGTATTTAAAGAATGGGGGTTGGGGTTGTGGGGGGTGCAGGGGGGGCTTGCCCCCCTGCCTACAATCCTTAGTTTAGAGTTTAGTCTTTTTTTAATTTTTTTCAGTATTCAAAGTTTTCTGACTTCGGCCATATGGTGTCGCCCATATGGTATTCGAAGTTAGAAAACTTTGTTCAAATAATATAGACCCATAATATCATGGGTCAGTGACAACAATAGAAAAGGATGCGACATTTACAAAATAATAAGTAACAAGTCATTTGGACAATGATCTAGAACCTGGCCAGATGTTCTTCGTGTTTCACTGTTGCAGTCATTACATTTGGGTAATCTGCTGGCAGGTTGCCGTCAGTCGGCCTGAATAACAAAGTCTTGGGTCCTGCGTCGGCTGCTGTCTCCTCTTCCATGACGTCCGGTCATCAGGGGTATAAAACATGCAGCCGACGCCATTTTAATCAGTCTTTCTTGTCGCGCGGTGCCTGAAGCAGAAGCAGTTAGCAAGTGCCGTTCAGCCGACTCCTGAAATTTTCGATGTCCTTCATGGATGCATCTGCAGTCATAACAAGTGGGTTGTCCTGTCGTCAGGCAGCCCTGCAGTCGGCCGGATTCCAAAGTCCGGGTCCGGCTTCGGCTGATGTCGCACTCCACCTGACGTCATCTCTGCTGGTCTTCGGGTATAAAAGCATCAGCCGATGCCATTTTCCTCAGTCTTTCTTGCCGCGTGGCGCCCGAAGCAGAAGCTGTTCGCAAGTGCCGGTCGGTCGGATCCAGAGATTACTTCTACCGAATACTACTTCGAAGACTTCTAAAGCTAAGTACCCCGTTGGGGACTCTTTCTTGCCTCAGCCGATGTCAGAAAAAGTTAACAATTGTTTAACCTGTGGGAAACAAATACCTCATAAAGATTTCCACTCTTACTGTCTGCCTTGTTTAGGCCCAGCCCACGACGTAGCAGCCTGTTCGGCCTGTGCCTCTTTCAACCGACGAACGCTTAGGCGCCGGTCGGAGTTTGCAGAACAGTTTTTCGGTACTGATTTTGCGTACATTATGTCGTCGGATTCTCCGACTACCCCCAAAAAACGCAAAGATAAAGACCGACACTCGCGGTCCGCGGTTTCGGCCGAAACCACGGCAAAGCAAACCGCGAGTGTCTCGGTTTCGTCCGAAACCGAGAAAACTGCTCAAAGTACAGCTGAACCTATTCTTACTACTGAGGCCCCTGCTACAATTCTTGAATCGACCTCAGAAATTTTACCCACTACGGTGACTGACTTATCAGATACCATCGCCTTGGATGTCTCTACCCCAGCACGTGGTGCTGCTAGGCCTCCAGCAGCCATGTCCATTAAGGCCTTCGCCAGGGCTAAAGCAGCCAAGACTACTAAATCAGTGCCTGTTAAACCCCCTCATCCAGGCACTCTTCTAGTTCTCAACTGCTTTCCTTGGCAGAAGATTTACTTTCTTTAATTAGAGGATCTCAATCTCACCCAGACAGGGCCTCTCAGCCCCAGAGAAGAGACCTAGGGCAGAGCCCCCTGAGCCAGTGTCTTCTGATGATTCTGCTCATGAATCAGACATAACTGACCAGCCTGAGGCTCCCTTTTCCAATTTCAAGATTCTGATGCTGAAGAATCCATTCCAGCTGCTTCCCCACCAGAAGAATTCTCCTTTGGAGAAACCCTGCATGCCATGCGAGAACAGTTCCAATGGCAGCAACAGGATTTTCAGACTCCAGAAAAGACTTAGGACTTTTCTGCACCTACCACAGCACAGGCCCTTAGCTATACCTCCTGTTCTCTCTGTGGTGGATGATGCTTTCAATGATGTTTGCTCCGCTCCAGATTCTTTACCCCCAGCCCCTGCCAAACCAGACAGATTTTACAGGGTGCCAGATACTCATCACCACCTTTACAAGGCTCCTCTTGCAGACCCAGAAACTATATCCCAGGGTCCCAAGGCAGTAGCCGCAACCACAGCTAAAAACCCTATTCCTTCTGAAAGGGAAGCAAGGTCACTAGACAGATGGGGTAAAAGGTCTACACTTCAGCTACTCTCTCAGCTAGAGCTTTAAACTGTCAGTTTCACATGATACAATACCAAGAGTTTATGCTTGATCAGTTAACTAAAAAGCTAACTACTGATGAATCTCTTGATAAGAAATATGTATTAGAGATGGTAAATAACATACAACAGGTTAGCAACCATTCTTTAAAATGTGGCTATGATGCACTGGAGGCTTCATTTAGATCAGCCATGACAGGCACAGTGATAAGAAGACATGCATGGTTAAAGGAACAAGCTTTACCGGATCATGTTAAAGCTAAGTTGCTAGATGCTCCTATGGACAAGACAAGTTTGTTTGGTACACCTGCCCAGCAGGTTATGAAGAAAATGGAAGAAAAGGCAAAATCTGTTCAAACTGTTAAATATTTCCTGCAAGTCCAACCCCCAAGGATTAGCAGGAACTGGCCTGCCAAAAATTGGTCCTTTCCTGACTCTGCAAAATTTCAAAGGGGCAGGAATAGACGTTCCAGAGGCAGAACCCAATCCAGAGGAGGTGCCTACAGAGGACGACAGTGGCAAGGTAACAACAGAGGCACAGACACAGCCACTGCCTCTACATCAGCACAGCCACAGTGACTTAATCCTAAATCCGCCTACCAGGGAACAAATAGCAGCTCCTCTAGGCGGAAAGTTAACCTTATTTTCAAAGAACTGGCACTACATAACAAAAGACAAGTGGATTTTACAAACCATAGATCAAGGTTACTGGTTTCACTTCCACACTTTACCAGTCAAAAGAGGAATGCCAAATCTACCTCCACATCAAAAAACAGAGGCTCTACGCCAGATAATGGAGTTAGCAAACATGAGAGCTGTGGAAAGAGTGCCAACAGCAGAACAAGGAAAGGCTTCTACTCCAGACTATTCCTAGTTCCAAGAAAGGAAAAAAGTTGGAGACCAATTCTCGACCTGTCCACCTTAAATACATACATCATTGTCCCAAAATTCAAAATGCTGACCCTACAGCAACTTCTTCCCATGCTGGGCAAGGAGTCTTGGCTGGTAACTCTAGATCTCAAGGAGGCATACCTGCACGTCCCAATTCGACCAATCTGCAGAAGATACCTCAGATTTCTTGCAGAATCAGAGCACTTTCAATTCTCAGCATTGCCCTTTGGCTTATCTACTGCGCCCAGAGTATTCACAAAATGCCTGGCATCAGTAATCGCCCATTGCAGACTACAGGGGATTCAAATTTACCCATACCTGGACGACTGCCTGCTACAAGGGGACAACAAAAGCAAGCTGACAACAGATTTACAAAGGGTCATTTACTTGCTACAAGGACTGGGTTACACAGTCAATTTACAAAAGTCAAGGCTGATACCATCCCAAACAAGGACATTCTTGGGCGCGGAATTGGACACAGTACAACAAAAGGCATTCCTGACTACAGAAAAACAAAAAGAACTTCCTCTTTACTTCTTGGCACTAACAAAACTGAACAAGTTAACAGCAAGAAAATTTCTACAGGCCTTGGGCTTCATGGCATCATGCATAATCTTGGTCCCATTTGCCAGACTACATATGAGGAAACTACAGTGGTACCTAAAGAATTTATGGTCCCAACACAGACACAGTCTAGAAACAGAAATCCCACTAATTCCATGCTTAAAACAGGAGTTCCTATGGTGGGCTCAGGCATGCCAGTCAAACCCAGGCCTGCCTTTCGCAGATGTCAACCAAGCCAGACCATCACAACAGGCGCTTCAGATCTAGGATGGGGGCCCACATGCTGGACAAATGCGTGCAAGGATTGTGGACACAGGATCAAATTCACCTGCACATCAATCTAAAAGAAATGCTGGCAGTAAAACTGGCAATCCAAAAGTTCAAACCTTTCCTCAGAGGGCCAGTTGATGATAAGGACAGACAACACCACAGTCATGTGGTACATCAACAAACAGGGAGGCACTCATTCATACCCCTATGCAGAATGACCTTGGAGCTGTGGACCCTGGCACTCAGCTACAACATTCAGTTACAGGCAATATTTGTAGCCGGGAAAGACAATACTCTAGCAGACATACTAAGCAGAACCACTTCGGATGCCCACGAATGGAAGCTGCACCCGGACATCTTCAAGACCATCTCAAAGAAATGGGGAATGCCACAGATAGACCTATTCGCATCACCTCTCAATCACCAGCTCGAAAAATTCTGCACGAGGACATTCCACCCACTAGCATGGAAAGTGGACTCACTCTCCTTCAACTGGAAAGGCCTAACAGCATATGCATTTCCTCCTCTTCCTCTGATACACAAGGTACTACTAAAGATCAAGGAAGAACGTCCAAGGATAATCCTGATAGCCCCAAACTGGCCAAGACAACACCGGTATCCACTACTGAAGAGCATGTCTCGGAACAACATGTGGCCAATACCCCTGATGCCTTTGATGTTAACTCAGAACAAACTACAGCATCATACATCCAGACCTAAAAACGCTGCAACTGACTGCATGGAACATCACATAGCAGCTAATCCAGAACTTTCCCAAAGAGTTAAAGACATTATTCTTGAAGCATGCAGACCTTCAACAAGAAAGAACTATGCTGGAAAATGGAAAAGTTTGTCATTTGGAGTACCGAAAGAGGAAAAGATGTGTCAAACATAGATATGCCTAACATTCTGGAGTATCTGGCCGAACTTCTTCATTCAGGCCTGTCCTACTCCTCCATCAAGATACATGCATCAGCTATATCAGCAGAATACAGCTTTGATCCTCCTGTTTTTTCACACCCTTTGCTCAGGCAGTTTCTCAGAGGAATCAAGAATGTAAAACCTCCCAGGAAACCACCATTACCAGCTTGGGACTTAAACTTTGTGCTAGAAAAGTTGACACTAGCACCCTTTGAACCAGCAGCAACAGCAGACCTACAACACCTGTCATGGAAAACTGCTTTCCTACTGGCAATTACTTCAGCAAGGAGGGTTTCAGAACTACAGGCCTTAATGGCAGTGCAACCCTTCCTAATCTTCCACCAAGACAGAGTGTCCTTGAGGACTAATCCTACATTTATGCCTAAGGTGGTATCCAGAGTATCTTTAAACCAGGCAATCCACCTACCTTCCTTCTTTCCCAACCCACAAAACAGAGGGAAAGAATACTGCATACCTTGGATGTACATAGACAGCTACGCTACTACTTGGACAGAACAAAAATAGCAGAAAGACTGACCAACTTTTTGTAGCCTATGCAACTGGAAGGGAAGGAAAAGCTATTTCCAAACAGACAATCTCCAAATGGATAGGAAATTGCATACGATACTGTTACTCCTTCCATGGAAAACCAATTCCACAGAACATAAGACCTCATTCTACAAGGGCAACAGCCACTACCACAGCCTTCTTACGAGTGGCAACCAAAGACATTATTGAGGCGGCTACTTGGACCTCCGTGCATACATTTGCCAAGCATTATAATTTGCCTCTTTATTCCAGATCCCGAGCAGGGTTTGCCACTGCTGTACTGCAAGGGATCTTAAACACACCATAATCTACCTTTATCCTCCTCCCTAGTTGGCTATGGTATTCTACCCACTTGTTATGACTGCAGATGCATCCATGAAGGACATAGTACAGTTTTGTACCTACCATAAATGTAGATGTCCGAACTGGATAGCATCTGCAGTCAGGATTACCCTCCCTCCTTCCCCTCTGTGGTACTCCTAGGGTGTTTACCCTCCTAATAGCTAGCTGTTGGGGAGTCTTTATGGTGTATTTGTTTGTATATATGTACATATATGCTTATTGTTGTGTTTACCTCTATCTATTTGGAAACATTGGCATCTATCCAAATTTTACCCTGCAAGAGGGCTACTGGCATCTGGGGCAAGAAACACTGAGGAAAATGGCGTCGGCTGATGCTTTTATACCCGAAGACCAGCAGAGATGACGTCAGGTGGAGTGCGACATCAGCCGAAGCCGGACCCGGACTTTGGAATCCGGCCGACTGCAGGGCTGCCTGACGACAGGACAACCCACTTGTTATGACTGCAGATGCTATCCAGTTCGGACATCTACATTTATGGTAGGTACAAAACTGTACTTTTTCGAGTTTCAGAACCGAAGTCTTAAAACTAAAGCTAAGTACCCCGTTGGGGAAACTTTTTCTTGCTCTTTACCAATGTCATTTGTGTCTTTTGGCTTTTCCCAGTTAGGGGTCACCACAGCGGAACTCCGGTCCTCTAATGATTGGTAGTTGATTTTTATGTGCCGAGTTACCAGCCCTGACGCACAACATTCAATGAAGGTACGCCCATTCATGCATTAATAATTGCATTACTTGTGGGAAGCAAATACCTCATAAGGATTTTCATTTGTACTGTATTCCTTGCCTAGGCCCTAATCACAACGTGCCTTGCTGTCGGTTTTGTGCTAAATTTAACCAACGCACTATTAAGCGTCTGTATATTTTTGCTTCTAAATATTTTGGTTCTAGATTTAACCACCCTGAAAAGTCGTCTGTTAGCAATCCGACTACTGGAGTTCACAAAAAACGCAAGGAAAAAAGACAGACTGTCTAGGTCCAAAACCAACGACGAAGCTTCTCCTAAGCTAGTCGCCGGTTCGCCGGTACTTAGTGTGAGGCGCTTTCACAGACCCTGATACCCACTACTTTTGAGTCGCAGACCTCTACCGAGACACATTTGGAGTCCGCTATGCTGCGAGATTCACAAAGTGTTGAACCCGCAGATGTCTCTCCCTTGGATGGGTCTGGAGCCGCTGAGCAGGCACCGGCTTTTGAGGGTGTTTTCAGGCCTCAACATTTTTATATTAAACCGATGCCATCAACAAAAACAAGGTCAAAACTGACTTCTATGTTTAAAAAACCGACGCATTAGCCACGTGCTCAGGCCCCTATGCCTAAAAAACAAATGATCAAAATGGCTGAGGATTTAATTACCTTGATCAGGGGTTCCCAACCCCCCGCTAAGAGGCCTAGGCAAGGCATTGATTATGAATCTTCAGGTCAGGTTTCCATTTCTTCTGATTCCTCTTTTGATCAGGAATTTTCTATTCCACCTTATGAGGATTCTGATGCAGAGGAATCCATCCCATCTGCATCTCCTCCTGAGGATTACTTTTTTGGAGAGACTTTGCATACTTTAAGGGAACATTTTCTCTTGGAGAGTCAGGACTTCTCTAAATCAAAAAAGAGGCTTCGGGATTTTCTTCTTCCTCAGCATAGGCCTTTGGCAATACCTCCTGTATTAGACATTGTTGATGTGTTCTCTGAATCGAGCATGGCTCCTGAGTCCCTGCCTCCGGCTCCTAGTAAGCCAGACAGATAAAGACCAAATGAAACTTGGAAAATACCAAAAAGAAACTTTAAACACCCAGCGATGAACCACTATCCAAAAAGCCACACTCGGACAATGACATTTAGTGCTTTCATTCACTTCTTAATACTGTGAACTTCATCAGAAACATCACATATAACCCTACTCCTTTCTTTTATAATGATTTACCTTAAACAGGAAATGATAAAATACTAATTAATACCAATAATACATGAAATATATATTATACCTTATAAAAAGTACATTTGAATGTATATTTACACATTAATAAAATAACTTCAATAATGTTTTTATGACTTTTAAAATTTATCTATATGTTAAACATTTTAAATTTGACTTCATTTAAACCGGGTGCTATATCCGCACCCAGCAATAATTGCCAGAATGCTTCCTTGCATTCTGGCACATTGTTTAATCACCAGCAAATAAAGCCTTGTCCACATTGTCTAATATAAAAAATTCAAACTTTTTGAATTCTTGACATAAATGTGCATGCCTAGCTAATGAGTTTTTGTCTTTTTTCTTTATAGCCAGATTGTGTTCATATATTCTGTGTTTCAAACTTCTCTTTGTTTTGCCAATATAATAACTTTTACATGATGTACAGGCGGCTGCGTAAACTACATAATCAGTGTTAGTTGTAATAATTTTTAGCCCAAAAAGTTTCTCTTAAATGGCCTATAGTAACAAAGGATGAATTACTTATGAACCTACATTGTTTACAATTAGTACAACTATAAGTGCCCTTTTTGTTAGTACATGTGCGACTATTACTACTACTCTTATCTTTTCCAGATTCTAACATGGACTTAATGTTAGTTGTTTTTTTATAAGTGAATCTTGGTACCATTCCTAATGTGGCCACTAACTCCTTATTGCCAATAATTATTCTCCAATTATTCTCTATTATATGTTTAATGTGCCACATTTCACTAACTTGGTATAGGAAATGCAATGTTATATTCATTTGCTTCTCTTGTACAACTACCTGTATTCTTGTAATTCACTGGACCAACCATCACGTCCTTAGAATGCAAAATCGATTTAGCAACCCCACTTCTTAATACCATAACTTCACCTTCTATTCTTTTTTAACCAATCTGGATCGTAGCCCCTGTTTATGAAAGTAGCCTCAAAAATTAAACTTCCTTTTGAAAAACTTCATTATCAGAAGTTAATCTACTTAGTCTTATAATTTGTCCTTTAATGACTCATTTTTTCATGTGTGGGGGATGCAAACTATCTTTATGTAAATACTGATTAGCAAAAAAAGGTATTCTATAAATTTTACTTGTGAATTCTTTTCTCTCACAGTCTATACCTAAATTTAAATCCAAAAAATTGATTGTTTCTCCAAATCCACTAATCTTAAATTGCAAAAATGCAGTGGTTAAATTTAGGTCCATAACAAATTCTACAAATTCCTGATAATTCCCTGTCCATGGGAAAAACAAATCATCTATGTATCTGTAATAGATGTCTACCTTACTGAAACTAGAATGTAACTTTAGAAATTTCGATTCCCTATTGACCATGACTAAATTGGCAAAAGCGGGAGCTACTCCTGAAAGTTGCTTGTACAACACTTTTTTGAAACTAAAATAGTTATTGTCTAAAACCAAATCCATTAAACTACAAATGGTGTTGATTTTTTCACCAGAACAATCTGTGTTCTCCGTCAAATATTCTCTAAGGTACTCAATACCTCTTTCTTGATCTATTGAAGTATATAGGTTTTTTACATCCAAAGTTCCAAAATACATTGGTTTGTCTGTATTAACATACTCTCTCAAAATCTCTAGCAAACGCCAGGAGTCTCTGAGATAATGTTTGGATTTTTGAACCACTGGATTTAGAACACAATCCAACCATATGGATATATTTTCAGTTTTGGATGTTTGGCTGAGATAATAGGCCTAAATGGCGGATTTTTTCCATTATTTTGAATCTTGGGAATACCAAAGAATGATGCCATTTTAGGTTGTTCAACTAACAGAAAATTATAACTATTGTTGTCTATTTCTCCCTGAAAACATATCAAAAAGTGTAACATCTAAATTCTTAAAGCTTTGATTTATTTGCTCATAATTAACCGTTTTGTAATCATCAACTTTCTTTACCATCAACTCTATTGAATTTTCATAGTCTTTAGTGTTCATAATGACTATTTTACCACCTTTGTCTGCCTTCATTGTTCTAATGTCAGGGTTTTTACTTAAAGTATGTAAGGCTTGATATTCATATTTAGACAGATTTCTTTCTTTGTTCCAATAGTTTATCTTTCTAAATTCACTTTCACATATGTTCTGAAACACCTGAAAAGTAGTTTGCAGGGGAGGATTGAATGTACTGGGCTTACTAGGTGTGTCCATGCTAATTGCATTATTATGTTGTAATACATCCTGCATAATTACCATCTTCTCATATCAGGCTTATATTATGTATGAGGAGTCTGGAGACAAGGTGGCAGTGTCCAAAACCGAGAACACAATTGTAATTACAGATGAGACTGCTAAGGATTTGAATCACACAGAGAGGGTGGTTCTTAGTGAAAATTTACCTGGAACAACAAAGGACAAAGATATTGCTCCTACTACAGACATTGCTGGTCCTTTTAAGGACCGAGGGGAAATAAATAAGAAAACAAAGACAAGTTATGCCGAGGCTGTGATATCTTCAGCAGAACACAATGCCCCTTTTCACAAAGAACAGTTGTCCAATAAACGGGCTACAAAGTGGTACAATTCCACTCAAGGCAAGGGGAAAGGGAAGGGGAAGAACAGGAGAAGATGGTAATTCAAGGGAAAGTCCGGAATTATGATGTTGACATTCTCAATTTGTCAGACATTCCCCTTCCTTTAGAAGCAGAAAATGTTTTGAAAAAAAGATTTTCATTCATTCCTACATGTGGGATGAATGTGGGCAAACTGTTAATTGATTTTAGATTATATCTAAGAAAGTTGAATTTGAGTTATGTTATGCAGGATGTATTACAACATCATAATGCAATTAGCATGGACACACCTGGTAAGCCCAGTACATTCAATCCTCCCCTGCAAACTACTTTGCAGGTGTTTCAGAACATATGTGAAAGTGAATTTAGAAAGCTAAACTATTAGAACAAAGAAAGAAATCTGTCTAAAAATGAATATTAAGCCTTACATTAAGTAAAAACCCTGACGTTAGAACAATGAAGGCAGACAAAGGTGGTAAAATAGTCATTATGAACACTAAAGACTATGAAAATACAATAGAGTTGATGTTAAAGGAAGTTGATGGTTACAAAAGGGTTAATTATGAGCAAATAAATCAAAGCTATAAGAATTTAGATGTTACACTTTTTGATATGTTTTGTCAGGGAGAAATAGACAACAATAGTTATAATTTTCTGTTAGTTGAACAACCTAAAATGGCATCATTCTTTGGTATTCCCAAGATTCAAAGTAGTGAAAAAAATCCGCCACTTAGGCCTATTATCTCAGCCAAACATCCAAAACTGAAAATATATCCATATGGTTGGATTTTGTTCTAAATTCAGTGGTTCAAAAATCCAAACATTATCTCAGAGACTCCTGGCGTTTGCTAGAGATTTTGAGAGAGTATGTTATTACAGACAAACCAATTTATTTTGGAACTTTGGATGTAAAAAACCTATATACTTCAATAGATCAATAAAGAGGTATTGAGTACCTTAGAGAATATTTGACTGAGAACACAGATTTTTCTGGTAAAAAAAATCAACACCATTTGTAGTTTAATGTATTTGGTTTTAGACAATAACTATTTTAGTTTCAAAAAAATGTTGTACAAGCAACTTTCAGGAGTAGCAATGGGGGGGGGGGGAGTAGCTCCTGCGTTTGCCAATTTAGTCATGGCCAATTGGGAATCGAAATTTCTAAAGTTACATTCTAGTTTCAGTAAGGTAGACATCTATTACAGATACATAGATTTGTTTTTCCTATAGATGGGGAATTAGGAATTTGTAGAATTTGTTATGGACCTAAATTTAACCACTGCATTTTTGCAATTTAAGATTAGTGGATTTGGAGAAATAATAATTTTTTTTGGATTTAAATTTGGGTATAGACTATGAGAGAGAAGAATTCACAAGTAAAATTTATAGAATACGTTTTTTTGCTAATCAATATTTACATCAAGATGGTTTGCATCCCCCACACATAAAAAGGTGTCATTAAAGGACAAATTATAAGACTAGATTAATAGGTTCATAGGTTTATAGATTAGTACTAAGCTAACTGCCATTGCGAGCCATTTTAGGCGTAGCCAATTATCCCTTGTGAGACTCAAACCCTGCACTGTAAGGCAAACACCTTAACCATTAGGCCACCCTCTCTACCCATACATATAATAGAGAATAATACATTCAAATGTACTTTTTTATAAGGTATAATATATATTTCATGTAGGTATTAATTGGTATTTTAGGTCATTTCCTGTTTAAGGTAATTCATTATAAAAGGAAGGGGTAGGGTTATATGTGATGCTTCTGATGAAGTTCACAGTATTAAAAAGTGAATGAAAGCGCTAAATTTTATTGTCAGAGTGTGGCTTTTTGGATAGTGGTTCATCGCTAAGCCAGACCGATATTACAGGGTTTCTGACTCTCACAAATTTATTTTCAAAAATCCTGCTGCTGCTCCCGAGACTATTTCTCAGTGTCCCAAGGGTGTTAAGGCTTCTACAGCCAAAAATCTTACCCCTTCTGATAGAGATTCCAGGGCGCTGGGTAAATGGTGTAAGAAGGTTTTTATACGTCTGCAACCTTGGCAATCAGGGCTTTAAACTGCCAGTTTCATATGCTTAAATATGAACAGCATGTTATGGGCTTACTGAAACAGAAAATGATGTTGATTTCTGATTGTGTCAAAAAATAGAGTTACAGGATTTATTGCATTCAGCAGAACAGGTTGGAAAGCATACTTTGCAATGTGGTTTTGATTCCTTGGAGGCCTCTTGCAGGACCGCCGTAACTGGATCTGTGATAAGGCATGCCTGGCTCAAGGAGCAAAATCTGTCTGATCATGTTAAAGCTAAATTGTTGGATGCCCCTTTACAGCATGATAGTCTGTATGGTAATAAGGCAGAAGTGGTTTTAAAGAAAGTGGAAGACAAAGGTAAATCTATGCAAACTGTACAAGATTTCTTGCAAGTACAACCACCCAGATTCAGTAGGCACTGGCCTACTAAGAATTGGTCCCTTCCTGTGTCCAGCAGAGCCACTCGGGGCAAACCCTGGCACTCCAAAGGCTCCAGATATCAATCACAGGGATCTTACAGGTCAGAGCAATGGGGTGCCTCCACCTCCAAATCTGGAGGAAACAAAGCACAACCCTACAGTAAGAAGTCTCAATGACTTTCCTCTACCATCTCCAAGCACTTATCTTTTGGCAGCCCCCTTGGGGGTAAAACTAGCACTTCATGCTCAAAATTGGCAGTTAATTACCCAGGACAAGTGGGTATTAAACATGGTATCCAAGGGGTACAGCTTTAATTTCTACACTTTGCCAATTCCAAACAGATGGCCAGATCTGCCACAAAACCAGTGGGCAGAGGCCCCGAAACAAGTCATGTCCCTCATGGATATGGGGGCTATTCAACTGGTACCAGAAAAGGAAAAAGGACAAGGATTTTATTCAAGACTTCTGATACCCAGAAAAGACAAATCATGGTGTCCAGTACTGGATTATCAATTCTGAACACGTTCCTGGACATTCCAAAATTCAAAATGCTGACTTTACAACAGTTACTGCCTATGCTAGGCAACAATGCCTGGTTGGTAACTCTAGACTTAAGAGGCATACCTGCATATCCCAATAAGGGATTCTTGCAGAAGATACCTCCGCTTCAAAGCAGGCTTTTTGCATTACCAATTCTCTACACTGCCCTTTGGCTTATCTACTGCGCCCAGGGTCTTTACAAAGTGCCTGGTACCAGTAATTGCATTCTGCAAACAAACATTCAAATTTATCCTTATCTGGATGATTGTCTCATTCAGGCAGAGGACAAGGACACTCTTCTTCAATATCTGGCATTTGTAAAAAGGCTTCTAGCATGCCTAGGGGTACACCATAAACGAAAAGAAATCACAACTGGTGCCCTCTCAAATATTACATTCCTGTGTGTAAGCATAAATACAACTGCCAAGATGGCTTACCTCATGCCAGAAAAACAAATGCAATTGACAACATACTTCAAACAAATGGCAACAAAAAAACAGTTATCTGCAAGACAAATTTTGCAGGCTTTGGGGTTCATGGCATCCTGCATTCTACTAATTCCATATGTGAGACTGCATATGAGGAAACTTCAATGGTAACTAAAAAGCTTATGGAGTCAACATTGTCACAGCCTGGAAACAATGATTCCTCTCATTCCCTGCCTGCAACAGGAGTTTCTTTGGTGGGCAGAGACATGTCACCAAAACAAGGGACTGTCATTTACTCTACCCCCTGTCACCCAAACCCTAACTACAGACGCATCACACTGTGCTTGGGGGGGGTCCACCTGGCAGGGAGATGCATTCAGGGCGAATGGAGCCCAAACCAAATGCATCTACATATCAACCAGAAAGAAATGCTAGCTGTTCAGAATGCTCTGACAGCCTTCAAGGAGTTACTTCATCCAGGGCAACTACTGATAGACAGACAACACCACAGTTATGTGGTACATAAGCAAGCAGGGGGGGTACCCATTCCTACCCCCTTTGCAAACTAGCCGTGGCCTTGTGGAACACAGCCTTAACTTACCAAATACATTTTCAAGCTCATTTCCTGCCAGGAAAGCAAAATACTCTGGCGGACAACCTAAGCAGAAATCTTATGGACCCTCACGAATGGAAACTGGATCCACAAATCTTGAGCATGTTAACACAGAAATGGGGAAGCCCAGACATAGATCTATTTGCCTCTCCCCAAAATTATCAGTTGGACAAATTCTGCACAAGAACTCATCACAAGAAAGCATGGAAAGTGGATGTTCTATCCTTCAGCTGGAAAAACCTATCAGTCTATGCCCCCCCCCTGCTCTCCAAGGTAAAGGTCAGACAGGAAAAACCAAAAATGATTCTAATTGCTCCGGACTGGCTTCACCAACACTGTTACCCGCTTCTAAGGAATGTCACACCTTCCTCCATGGTACTTGCCTCAGACACCTAGTCTATTGTCTCAGCAGAACTATCAAATTCTGCACACACTACTCCAAACTCTAAATCTTGCAGCATGGCTAATCAACTAATTTTACCAGCCATATCTCTCATTAAACCTGTGATGGATGTCATTTTGGAAGCTAGAAGGCCTAGTAGTAGAAAATCTTATGCTGATAAATGGAAGAGATTCTGAACCAAGCACAAGGAATAGACAGCAAAGGCCAATATTCCTCAGATTTTACAATACTTAACTGAGATGCTTGACAAGGGCCTATCTTTTTTTTTTTTAATAAAGATCCATGCCTCTGCCATCTCGGCTCATTACAACACAGAGCCTCCCCTCTTTTCTCATTCCCTGCTAAAACAGGACCCCCAGGAGAGCACCAACTCCTGCATGGGACCTCAGTTTTGTGCTGGAAAAACTCACCCTGCCTCCTTTTGAACCAGCAGCTACTGCGGATATAAAATTTCTTTCTTGGAAGACAGCTTTTCTTTTGGCAGTCACTTCAGCTAGAAGGGTTTCAGAACTACAGGCTCTCATGGCAGTGGAGCCTTTCATTATTTTTTACCCGGACAGGGTGGCCCTCAGGACCAATCCTTCTTTTATGCCTAAGGTAGTATCCAGGGTGGCCCTCAGGACCAATCCTTCTTTTATGCCTAAGGTAGTATCCAGTGTGGCACTTAACCAGGCCATTCACCTGCCAATGCTTTTCCCAAATCCGCAAAACAAGGGGGAGCGGATTCTGCATTCATTGGATGTACACAGACAACTAAGATTCTACTTAAACAGGACAAAATCTCTAAGAAAGTCTGAGCAACTACTGGTAGCATTTGCTACAGGATCAGAGGGGAAGGCTATATCAAAGCAGACTATTTCTAAATGGATAAGCCATTGCATTAGTTTCTGCTACTTGCACCATGGTAAACCTGTGCTCAAGGGGACCAGATCCCATTCCACCAGGGCTGCCTCTACTTCAGCACCTTCTCTCAGAGGGGTTCCTACCAGAGACATTCTAGAAGCTGCAACTTGGACCTCAGTTAATACGTTCACAAAGCATTATCATTTACCTCTCTTCTGTAAATCCAGGGCAGGCTTTGCCACTGCAGTCCTGCAGGGCCTTATAGCTGCTCCTAATGCCGTTTATTTCCATCCTCCCATCCATAGCTTTGGGATTCTGCTCAAATGTAATGACTGCAACAGTGAAACACGAATAACATAGTACAGTTGTGTACACTTAACATAAATGTAGATGTTCGAGTGTATTCACTGTTGCAGTCTGGATTACCCACCCGCCATCCCCCTTTCTATACCTTTTCTTTCCTTCACTATACTTAAAAGCCTTTGTGGTGTATTTGCTTTTAGTTGAAGGTAAATTTTATGTTTCTAAAGTGCATTTATATATTTACAGTTTATATATATATATATATATATATATATATATATATATATATATTTGCTCCCCATTTGGGGGGCACCTGACATCTGGGGCAAGAAAAACTGATTAAAATGGAGTCTGCTTCATGTTTTATGCCCCTGACGTCATGGAAGACGAGACAGCAACTGAGGCAGGACCCAAGACTTTGTTATTCAGGCCAACTGAGAGCAACCTGCCAGCAGATTACCCAAATGTAATGACTGCAACAGTGAATGCACTCTAACATCTACATTTATGGTAAGTGTACACAACTGTACTTTTTCCTCAACAATAATTTCCCCATTTATGAAACAAGGCTGAACCTCTGGGACTGTATGCACTTAACACAAATAAAGTCTAAAAACCTTTAAATCCAAGCAAGCGAAAAACAAGCCAAGGAACAGTATAAGCAGTACGAACTGTTTTAATAAAATTAGCGCTTTCGGAATAGTCTATGCTCTTCCTTCAGATAACCAATGCAATGCGTTTAAACAATTTATACACAAATAAATTGCACATAGGTAATTTTTTATTTTAACGTATTTTGTTGATGTATTTAACACATGATATTTTGGGTTATTAAGTTGGCTGCCCTGATTATTTTATTATGTTAATCAATTAATTGTCCACTAATTAATTGGGATGCGTTTGTGTATAAATTGTTTAAACTCATTGCATTGGTTATCTGAAGAAGGAAGAGCATTGACTATTCCGAAAGCGCTAATTTTATTAAAACAGTTCGTACTGCTTATACTGTTCCTTGGCTTGTTTTTCGCTTGCTTAGATTTAACTGTATGCACTTACCCTGATCTGAAGTAGACCCCTTTATAACCTGCAGTGGAAGCCACTGAATTTCATTATGTTCTGTCTAGACAACATTTCAGTTTTGGCTTTCAGGTTTTCAGCATCCATGTATTTAGCTACGTTTGTCTTTATTTCAAAGAATGTGGTGCTTTCGATCTTTGTTTTGAGTTTAGAGACTTTTTTTTCTTTGCATTAACATCCCCATAATGCACTGTGAAGGAACAACTGATGAGATTACTTTCCTCTAATTTCTCCTGTCAGAGGAGCTGGAAATAAGTTTCAAAATCTTCAGAAAAGTCCAATAACTGGTTTGCAGTGACTTGTAATGTCTTTATTACACATCTGTTACACATTCTGTATAAAGTGCTTACTGAAGTGTGAACAAATAAATAAGATAACTCTGCACTAAGTGGAATTTTGCAAATTTCAGGTCCTGCCTGCAAACTTTTGTCACCTACATTCTCTCAGCTAGTGTATCATTCTTCTGCCTTTCCAGGTTCATCTAATAAATCAAATATAAATGTTAATAGACATCAAACAGATTAGTCTGTCTGGTATGCCATTTAGTTATCAGCCTAAGACGTGACTTTGTCCACATTTATGTTGGCCAGTTGCAAGCTCTGCAGGATAAAAAAATCATGCTAGAACTCCATTTTTGCAAGTGGAAGAGCTGTCTGGGGTTCAAAACAAGGATCAGAAAAGATAGCAGTTTGTAGTAAAAACATATTGGTGCAGACTAACATTAAAAGTAAACAGAAGTAATTAGTATTTGAAGGGCTGGAGTTCCTTTAACTGTTTTGGTTTACTAGGGGTCAGATTTCAGCGTAGTTGCTCTCAGTGTAGGTTTGACTTTTATTTATTTTATTTATTTAAGTTTGGTGACCGGGGAAATCCACTGGGCCAAGAAGAGCCCATTTTCATTGGAGGCCTGGGGCGAAAATCTCCACAATAATTGGAAGTTATATTTCACATGTTACAAAAGGACATAGTTCATACAGCTAATTAAACATTTACAGATAAGCTCCATGATATTTGCAATTGGCTTGTCACAATGTTACAAAAATGAAAAGGCATAATTCAGTACAGAAATTTCAACAGTTACGTAAACTGAATATTTTTGTTATAAACTCAGTTGTAGGTTTAACATTTCAAAATATATAGTTGCTAGCCATTAGGTTAGGAAAATGTTATGCATGGAGAGGGTAATAGTATATTTGAGATTGGAGAGTATAGTGCAATAGGTATTGGAGAGAAAATTAGTTTTTAGTAGGGAAGTGATTGTTTTGGGTGGGATGAAGTAATAGAGGTAGTTGGATGAGTCAGTGCAAGGTGAAATGGGGGGTAAGTTGGAGCATGACTTGACTTGATTCAAAAAGACTTGCTGTCAGTGTAAGTGACTGACTTTGGTGTAAAGCCTGTGTATGAACAGACTTACACTGGGGTCTTTATTCCAAAACACCTACTCCCAGCTTGCTCTCAATGTAAGTGGTCACTTACACTGAGAGCAAGCCTTTGGAATCAGGCCTTAGGTGATCATTTTTAAAGCATATTCTAGAAATTATTTATTTTCTTTTCTTTGTGTTTCTTTACCAGCAAAGACTGACTTGGGCACATTAACCAGGTGGATGGGGATGGAGGTGGGGATTCCAAAAAAGAATAGAAAAGTTATTGCATAAACTTTGATAATGGAAAAAAAAATGCATGAAGTACCATTTTTAGGTAGGCAGGGGAGGGGTCAGCATCCATTACTAAGGAGAGCAGGGGTGCTGCCCCTTCCCTCAGCCCTGACCTACACTAAATCTCCATAAAAACCTTCCCGTAACACTGCCACTACACAAGACGCAGACATTCACAAACACACAAAACAACACTATATCTATCCCCGAACCTAACATAAAATACACAAACTGGCATACAGACATGCATCTGTCCTTCACTCATCCCTGCTCTAATTCTAACTCACATACACACGCACAAACATAGTCACCCCTCCAACCCACTTACCTGTCTCGACATTGCACACCGTCGACATTTCTACCACTTGGCTATCTGTACCATTGACACCAAAACATACCCCCCCTGTGTTTGCTGAAGAAATAGCATTCGACGAAATGCAGGGGACCCATGGGTACATTGTTTATAGCTGTAGCCTTTGTTTTATTTTCATTAATTTTATATCTGAAAAAAAAAACCCTTTGAACTATTGTCAAATATTCTACAGCACTGAGATGTCTTTTTCTGGTTTCATCAGGTACAAAATAACATTTATTTATTTATTTGCAGATTAACTGGGAAAGTCCATTGGGCCAAAATGAACTCGTTTTAAATGGAGGCTGTGGGAGAAAAGCTCCATATACAAATATTACAAAGCTAATATCAACAAAGTTAACAAGTACAATACAATTTTCAAAAACTACTAAAACACAGTAATATAGAAGACAGAATAATAAAATTTGAGCAAAGTGTTGTAACAAAGCATTGAATGAAATTAAAACAAGTGTTTTGGAGTACATAAGTATAATTTGGAGTGCAGGCATTTATGCCTTAAGTTTCATGAGTTTGAGAGGTAGGAAGAAGTAGAGGAGGAGAGTAGAACAGTGAAAGGTGAATAGGTTGAGTTATGAGAAAGAAAAAAGGGAGAGGGAGTAGAAATGAAATGAAGGGAGTCACTAGGCTGAGTTTTGAGAAAGGAAAAAGAAAAGGATGGGGGAGCAGAAATGATGTAGTGGAAGTCAGGTAGGGTGAGAGCGTGAGCATTTCCAGTGAGAAGAAAGATGGGAATAGAGCATGGTCTTATAGGCAGAGTGGTTTTGGGTGATTCGAATGAGGGGGCAAGTGAATTCCATAGACTAGTGAGGGAGAAATTGCTCAGGTGCACGTAAGGGTTTGTACACTTGGAGGGGGTTCTGATTACTGGACCCGAGTAGTCTGTCAGGATGATGCAAGGTGAGTATGGAGGAGAGGGAAGGGCAGTTGGAGGGTCATCATCTGAGCCAACTTTTCTTGAACACCACACCAGTTATATTCTTGAGTTTCTGAGTCCCTTATTTTCTTTCAGTGGTTATCAATATAACACAAATAGTTGGGAAAGAAGGCACCCCTGCCTGGTTCCTCTGTTCAGATACAGCTCATCAGAGAGGAACTCTCCTAGTTAATATTTTTGTAGAAGGAAATGCAAATGCTTCCTTTGCTCTACTCCTAAAATCCCAGCTTACGCTGAATGCTTTCTGTGCATAAAGACCCACCAGTAGCTGTGATGATGTCCTTCAAGGATGCATCTGCAGTCCTTACAAATGGGTTGTCCTGTCGTCAGGCAGCCCTTCGGTCGGCCGGATTCCAAAGTCTGGGTCTGGCCTCGGCTGGTGTCGCACTTCACCCGACGTCATAGCTGCAGTTATTCGGGTATAAAGGCATCAGCCGACGCCATCTTCCCCAGTCTTTCTTGCCGCGTGGCGCCCGAAGCAGAAGCTGTTCGCAAGTGCCGGTCGGTCAGAACCAGAGATTACTACTACCGAATACTTCTACTACTACCGAAGACTTCTAAGAAGCTAAGTACCCTGTTGGGGACTCTTTCTTGCCTCAGCCGATGTCAGAAAAAGTGAATAACTGTTTTAACTTGTGAGAAACAAATACCTCAAAGATTTCCACTCTTACTGCTTACCTTGTTTAGGCCCAGACCACGACGTAGCAGCTTGTCTAGCCTGTGCTTCTTTTAACCGATGGACGCTTAGACGTCGGTCGGAATTTGCTGTGGAGTTTTTCGGCTCCGCTTTTGCTTACATTATGCCGTCGGATCCTCCGACTATGCAAATATCTAAAAAGCGCAAGGAAAAGTACCGACACTCGCGGTCCGCGGTTTTGGCCGAAACCGCGGTTAAGCCAACCGCGAGTGTCTCGGTTTCGGCTGAAACCGAGCTCTCGGTTCTTCCTTCAGCCGAAAGCTTACCTTCTACCGAGGCCTCATCCAACCTGGTGGAATCGGCTACTGAAATCCCACCTGCTCTTGCAGGTTCCCAGGATTTATCTGATACCATCCCCTTGGATATTTCAACCCCTGCACGTGGAGCTGCTAGGCCTCCTGCAACCATGTCGATTAAGGCCTTTGCCAGGGCTAAAGCAGCTAAATCTACCAAAACAGTGCCTGCTAAGACCCCCTCTCACAGGCCTAGCTCTAGTTCACAAATGCTTAGTCTAGCAGAGGATCTCATTTCTTTGATCCGGGGATCCCAACCTCACCCAGACAGGGCCTCTCACCCACCTCCAGAGAAGAGGCCTTGAGCAGAGCCCCCTGAGCCAGTTTCTACAGATGACTCTGATTCAGATAATTCAAACCCTCCAGAGGGCCCTGACTCCCCTTATGAAGACTCTGATGCTGAAGAGTCCATTCCTTCTGCCTCTCAGCCTGAGGAATTTTCCTTTGGGGAAACCTTGCATGCTATGAGGGAACAATTTCAATGGCAGGGCCAGGATTTTTCAGACTCTAGAAAAAGGCTTAGAACCTTTCTGCATTTACCACAGCATAGGCCTTTAGCCATCCCTCCAGTTCTTACTGTGGTGGATGATGCATTTAATGATGCTTGTACTGCTCCTGATTCACTTCCTCCGGCCCCTGCTAAGCCCGATAGGTACTACAGGGTCCCGGACACACATTATCATTTGTATAAGGCTCCTTTTGCAGATCACAAAACTATCTCCCAGGGACCTAAGGCGGTAGCAGCTACCTCTGCCAAAAACCCCCTCCCCTCTGAAAGGGAATCCAGGGCCTTAGAGAGATGGGTTAAAAAAGTTTACACTTCTGCTACTCTTTCAGCTAGGGCCTTGAACTGTCATTTCCACATAATCCAGTATCAAGAATTTATGTTAGACCAGTTAACTAAACAGCTGTCCTCAGATGAACCATTAGAGAAAAAATCTGTTCAGGAAATGGTACATAACATTCAGCAGGTCAGTAATCATTCCTTAAAATGCGGCTATGATGCACTGGAGGCTTCCTTTAGATCAGCCATGACTGGCACAGTGATCAGAAGGCATGCATGGTTAAAAGAGCAGGCCTTACCAGACCATGTCAAATCAAAGCTACTCGATGCTCCCATGGACAAGATCAATTTGTTTGGCTCTCCTGCACAACAGGTGCTGAAGAAGATGGAAGAGAAGGCCAAATCTGTCCAGACAGACAAAGATTTCTTACAGGTCCAACCTCCAAGGTTTAGCAGGAATTGGCCCTCCAAGAATTGGTCCTTTCCAGACACCTCCAGAGCTCAAAGAGGCAGGAATAGGCGCTCAAGAGGCAGAGGTCAATCCAGAGGTGCCTACAGAGGACGTCAGTGGCAGGCTAACAACCAGCGAGGTACAGCCACAGATACAGCCACCACCAGTACTACAGGGCAATCACAGTGACTTGGCGCTGGCACCGCCTACCAGGGAACAACTAGAAGCACCCTTAGGCGGGAAACTAGCCTTATTTTCAGTGAACTGGCATTACATCACAGGAGACAAGTGGATTTTGCAGACAATAGACCAAGGTTACAGGTTTCACTTCCATACTCTACCAAGGAAGAGAGGAATGCCAAACCTACCTCCAAATCAAAAGGCAGAAGCTCTAAAACAAATAACTCACTAAGGATGAGAGCTGTAGAAAGGGTACCATCTATGGAGCAAGGACAAGGATTTTACTCCAGGCTCTTCCTGGTACCAAGAAAAGAAAACCAATGGAGACCTATTCTCGACCTGTCCGCTTTAAACACATACCTCATTGTCCCAAAATTCAAAATGCTGACCCTACAGCAACTTCTTCCCATGTTGGGCAAGGAGTCTTGGCTGGTAACTCTAGATCTCAAGGAGGCATACCTGCACGTCCCCATATGACCAAATTGCAGAAGATACCTCAGATTTCTTGCAGGATCAGAGCATTATCAATTCTCAGCATTGCCCTTTGGCTTATCTACTGCGCCCAGAGTGTTCACGAAATGCCTGGCATCAGTAATTGCTCATTGCAGGCTTCAGGGAATCCAAATCTACCCTTACCTGGACGACTGCCTGTTGCAAGCGGACAACAAAACAAGCTAGCAGAAGACTTGAAAAGGGTCATTCATCTACTGCAAGCCCTGGGATACACAGTCAATATAAAAAAGTCAAGGCTGATACCATCCCAAAGGATAACCTTTTGGGTGCAGAGCTGGACACATCAAAACAAATGGCATTCCTAACAGTAGAAAAACAGGAGCAACTACCTCTCTACTTCTTGGCATTAACAAAGCAGAACCAGCTAACAGCAAGAAAAGTCCTGCAAGCCTTGGGTTTCATGGCATCCTGCATAATATTGGTTCCACATGCCAGACTGCATATGAGAAAGTTACAGTGGTACCTAAGGAATTTATGGTCTCAGCACAAGCACAGCCTAGAAACCCAAATTCCAATAATCCCATGCCTGAGGCAAGAATTCCAATGGTGGGCTCAGGCCTGTCAATCAAACAAAGGACTGCCCTTCCACAACACTCAACCAAGCCAGACCATCACAACGGACGCCTCAGACCTCGGTTGGGGGGCACACATGTTGGGCAAGTGCATACAAGGCTTATGGACTCAAGACCAGCTGCACCTACACATAAATCAAAAGGAAATGCTGGCAGTAAAACTGGCAATTCAGACATTCAGACCATTTCTTCGACAAGGCCAACTGTTGATAAGGACAGACAACACCACAGTTATGTGGTACATCAACAAACAGGGAGGCACACATTCGTACCCTCTATGCCGGATGGCAATGGACCTCTGGAATGTGGCCCTGAGCTTCAACATTCAGTTACAAGCAATTTTTGTGCCAGGAAAAGAAAACATTCTAGCAGACATACTGAGCAGAACTACCACAGATGCCCACGAATGGATGCTGCATCCGGGCATCTTCAAAACCATTACAAGAAAATGGGGACTACCAGAAAGAGACTTATTTGCATCCCCACGCAATCACCAACTGAAGAAATTCTGCACAAGGACGTACCACCCACTGGCTTGGAAAGTGAACTCCCTATCTTTCAGTTGGAAAAACCTGACAGCATATGCATTCCCACCACTTCCTTTGATGCACAAGGTGCTATTGAAGATCAAAGAGGACCGTCCAAGGATCATCCTGATAGCTCAAGATTGGCCAAGGCAACATTGGTACCCATTACTGAGGAGCATGTCTCGGGAACAAATATGGCCTCTACCCCTAGTTCCCTTATTGTTGGCACAGAACAACTACAACACCCTGCATCCAAACCTGAAAACACTGCAGCTGACTGCCTGGAACATTGCATAACACCAAATAACCCAAATTTATCCCAAAGGGTTAAAGACATTATCTTGGAGGCTCGCAGACCCTCAACAAGAAAAAATTATTCAGCAAAATGGAAAAGATATCACATTTGGAGTACTGAAAAAGGAGACAATGTGTCACTGGTAAACATTGCCAACATCCTGGAATACTTGGCAGAGCTCTTCCACAACGGCCTGTCCTATTCTTCCATTAAGATTCATGCATCAGCTATTTCAGCAGAATACAACTTGGATCCTCCAGTCTTCTCACATCTTCTGCTCAGGCAGTTTCTGAGAGGAATTAAAAATGTAAAACCACCTAGGAAGCCACCATTGCCAGCATGGGACTTGAACTTTGTGCTAGAAAAGTTGACACTCCCTCCTTTCGAACCAGCAGCAACAGCAGAATTACAATACTTATCATGGAAAACTGCTTTCCTGCTTGCAATCACTTCAGCAAGAAGGGTATCTGAGCTACAGGCATTAATGGCAGTACAGCCCTTCCTGATCTTCCATCAAGATAGTGTCCATGAGAACAAACCATACTTTTATGCCAAAGGTGGTCTCCAGGGTATCTTTAAATCAAGCTATCCACCTACCTACATTCTTCCCCAACCCACAGAACAGGGGAGAAAGACTTTTGCATACCTTGGATGTACATAGACAATTACGCTACTACCTGGACAGGACCAAGGGCAATAGAAAAACTGACCAGCTACTGGTGGCATATGCAACAGGAATGGAAGGAAAAGCAATTTCAAAACAGACTATCTCTAAGTGGATAGGAAATTGCATTAGATTTTGTTACTCCTACCATGGGAAGAAAACTCCAGAAAACATCAGGCCTCACTCTACAAGGGCTACAGCCACTACTACAGCTTTTCTACGAGGAGTGGCTACCAAAGACATTTTAGAGGCTGCTACTTGGAGCTCCGTGCATACATTTGCCAAGCATTATAATTTACCTTTATACTCCAGATCCCGAGCAGGTTTTGCCACTGCTGTTTTGCAAGGGATCTTAACTACACCATAATCTTATTTCTCCTCCTCCCCAGTTTGGCTATGGTATTCTACCCATTTGTAAGGACTGCAGATGCATCCTTGAAGGACATAGTACAGTTTTGTACCTACCATAAATGTAGATGTCCGATAGGAATGCATCTGCAGTCAGGATTACCCACCCTCCTTCCCTCTGTGGTACTCCTAGGGTATTTGCCCATCTTGTAGCTGGCTGGGGAATCTATTATGGTGTATTTGTTTGTATATATGTACATACATGCTTATTTTTTGTTTGCTCTCTACTATTTGGAACCATTTGCATTTATCCAAATTTAGCCTTCCTAGAGGGCACCTGGCATCTGGGGCAAGAAACACTGAGGAAAATGGCGTCGGCTGATGCCTTTATACCCGAATAACTGCAGCTATGACGTCGGGTGAAGTGCGACACCAGCCGAGGCCAGACCCAGACTTTGGAATCCGGCCGACCGAAGGGCTGCCTGACGACAGGACAACCCATTTGTAAGGACTCCAGATGCATTCCTATCGGACATCTACATTTATGGTAGGTACAAAACTGTACTTTTCTTACATTTTGCTTCTCTCTGGATGATCATTGCTCTATTTATGTTGTCAAATGTTTGCCTCCCCTCCACAAAACCACACTGATTAATATACATCAGTGTTGGCATTGTCTTTGCCATTCTTTTAACCATTATAGACATAAATACTTATAATCATGGCTTAGAATTGAAATTGGCCTGTATGAAGCTGCATCAGGTCTTTACTCTCTTTGCGTGTTATGGCCGCCAGAGGATTTTTTTCAGGATGGGGGAGCCTCCCCTTCTTTTAAAATTCTGTTAAATAAAACCTTTCAGGTATTTATCACTTTTTTCCTCCTAACTTCTAAACTTCCACCGGAATACCAGCTATTGTTGGAGACTTTCCTGTAGATTGGTTATACATCACCATTTTTCTCTCATATACTCCTGTCTTAATTGTTAGTTTTTGACCCTCATATACCTCTAACCTTGGCATATTTAAGTCTTCCATAAATATTTCCATTTGTTCTTTTACTTGGTTGCCCTGCTTCCCTGCTTTATATAAATTTCATAAAATTTCCGAAATGTCTGTAATTTTGCAAAATCTCTGATTCTTTTTCTTCTTATAGGCTCTCTAAGTTTGGCAACAGCCATTTCTACTTTCTGTGGCCTAAGCTGCTGCTCCAAACAGTTTTTGTGCTTTGGTGGTGTTATCAAAAAACTGTTACTTAATAGCAATCTTTCTAAACTTGTGCATGTTATCCATGTAATCCCTTATTTTCTCTTTAGCACTCTGCAGTTGGACCTCTTGGTTGTTCTGTAAGATTCCTTTTATTTTGTAATACTTTAACCTTTGATCTGATGCCAGTTTTCATTCTGTCCTCAACTGATGGGTTCGGATCTGATACATTGGATCTGACTTGGCCACTTTAAAAATGTGGCAACTTGAAACTCCCCAGCTTCTCCCTTACCCATAATGCACCTTCCTCCATTACCTTAGATGTTCTTCGTGTTTCACTGTTGCAGTCATTACATTTGGGTAATCTGCTGGCAGGTTGCCCTCAGTCTGCCTGAATAACAAAGTCTTGGGTCTTGCGTTGGTTGCTGTGTCCTCTTCCATGACGTCAGGTCGTCAGGGGTATAAAACATGCAGCCGACACCATTTTATTCAGTCTTTCTTGCTGCGCGGTGCCCGAAGCAGAAGCAGTTCGCAAGTGCAGGTCAGCAGACTGCAGAAATTTTTGTATTCAGCTTTCAGAACCGAAGTCTTCAAACTAAAGTGAAGTACCTCCTTGGGGAAAATTTCTCTTGCTCCTTACCGATGTCAGTAAAAGTTAATAATTGCATTACTTGTGGGAAGCAAATACCTCATAAGGATTTTCATTTGTACTGTATTCCTTGCCTAGGCCCTGATCACAACGTGCCTTGCTGTCGGTTTTGTGCTAGATTTAACCAACGCGCGTCTGTATATTTTTGCTTCTAAATATTTTGGTTCAAGATTTAATTATCCTGAAATGTCGTCTTAGCAATCCGACTACTGGAGTTCATAAAAAACGCAAAGAAAAAGACAGAGACAGACTGTTGAGGTCCAAAACCGATGAAGCTTCTCCTAAGTCGGTCACCGGTTCGCCGATACTCAGTGAGGCGCTTTCGCAGCCCCTGATACCTGCTACTTTTGAGTTGCAGGCCTCTACCGAGACCTATTTGGAGTCCACTATGCCGCGAGATTCTCAGAGTATTGAACCCGCAGATGTCTGTCCCTTGGATGGGTCTGGAGCAGCTGGGCAGGCACCAGCTTCTGAGGGTGTTTTCAGGCCTCAACATTTTTATATTAAACCGACGCCAGCAACAAAAACAAGGTCAAAAACAATTTCTATGTCTAAGAAACCGACGCATGAGCCACATGCTCAGGCCTCTATGCCTAAAAAACAGATCATCAAATTGGCTGAGGATTTTATTATTTTGATCAGGGGTTCCCAAACCCCCCCCCGCTAAGAGGCCCAGGCAAGGCACTGATTATGAATCTTCAGATCAGGTTTCCATTTCTTCTGATTCCTCTTCTGATCAGGAATTTTCTATTCCACCCTATGAGGATTCTGATGCAGAGGAATCCATCCCATCTGCATCTCCTTCTGAGGGTTCTCTTTTGGAGAGACTTTGCATACTTTAAGGGAACATTTTCACTGGGAGAGTCAGGACTTCTCTGAATGAATCAAAAAAGAGGCTTAGGGATTTCCTTCTTCCTCAGCATAGGCCTTTGGCAATACCTCCTGTTTTAGACATTGTTGGATGTGTTCTCAGAATCAAGCATGGCTCCTGATTCCCTGCCTCCGGCTCCTAGTAAGCCAGACAGATATTACAGGGTTCCTGACTCCCACAAATTTCTTTTCAAAAATCCTGCTGCTGATCCTGAGACTATTTCTCAGGGTACCAAGGGTGTAAAGGCCTCTACAGTCAAAAATCCTACCCCTTCTGATAGAGATTCCAGGGTGCTGGATAGGTGGGGTAAGAAGGTTTATATGTCTGCCAGTTTCATATGCTTAAATATCAACAGCATGTTATGGGCTTACTGAAAAAGAAAATGATGATTTCTGATTGTGTGGAAAATTGAGTTACAGGAATTATTGCATTCAGCAGAACAGGTTGGAAAGCATACTTTGCAATGTGGTTTTGATTCCTTGGAGGCCTCTTGTAGGGCCGCCATTACTGGATCTGTGATTAGAAGGCATGCCTGGCTCAAGGAGCAAAATCTGCCTGATCATGTTAAAGCTAAATTGTTGGATGCACCTTTGCAGCATGATACTCTGGTAATAAGGCAGAAGAGGTTTTAAAGAAAATGGAAGACAAAGCTAAATGTATGCAAACTGTAAAAGATTTCTTGCAAGTGTAGCCACCCAGGTTCAGTAGACACTGTCGTACAAAAAGGTGGTCCTTTCCTGTGTCCAAAAGAGCCACTCAGGGCAAATCCAGGCATTCAAAAGGCACCAGATACCAATCACAGGGTTCTTACAGATCAAACCAATGGGATGCTTCCACCTCCAAATCTGGAGGAAGCAAAGCACAACCCTACAGTAAGCAGTCTCAATGACTTTCCTCTACCAGCACCAAGCACTTACCTTTTGGCAGCCCCCTTGGGGGGAAAACTAGCACTTCATGCTCAAAATTGGCAGTTAATTGCCCAGGACAAGTCAGTATTAAACATAGTATCCCAGGGGTATAGATTTCATTTCCATACTTTGCCAATTCCAAATGGATGGCCGGATCTGCCACAAAACCAGTGGGCAGAGGCCCAGAAACAAGTCATGTCCCTCATGGATATGGGGGCTATTCAACCGGTACCAGAAAAGGATAAAGGACAAGGTTTTTATTCAAGACTTTTCCTGGTACCCAGAAAAGACCATTCTTGGCGTCCAATACTGGACTTATCGATTCTGAACACGTTCCTGGACATTTCAAAATTCAAAATGCTGACTTTACAACAGCTACTGCCTATGCTAGGCAGGAATGCTTGGTGAGTAACTCTGAACTTGAGGCGTACCTGCATATCCCAATAAGGGAATCATGCAGAAGATACCTTCGCTTCAAAGCAGGTTTTTTGCATTACCAATTCTCTGCACTGCCCTTTGGCTTATCTGCTGCGCCCAGGGTCTTTACAAAGTGCCTGGCACCAGTTATTGCATTCTGCAGGCAAAGAAGCATTCAGATTTATCCTTATCTGGACGATTGTCTCATTCAAGCAGAGGACAAAGACACTCTTCAACATCTGGCATTTGTAAAAAGGCTTCTAGCATGCCTAGGGTACACCATAAATGAAAAGAAATCACAACTGGTACCCTCTCAAATAATTACATTCCTGGGTGCAAGCTTGAATACAACTGCCCAGATGGCTTACCTCACGGCAGACAACAACTGACAACATCCTGCATTCTACTAATTCCATGTGCGAGACTGCATATGAGGAAACTTCAGTGGTACCTAAAAAGTTTATGGAGTCAACATTGTCACAGTCTGGAAACAATGATTCCTCTTATTCCCTGCCTACAACAGGAGTTTCTTTGGTGGGCAGAGACATGTCACCAAAACAAGGGACTGTCATTCACTCTACCCCCTGCCACCCAAACCCTAACTACAGACGCATCAGACTATGCTTGGGGGCCCCACCTGGCAGGGAGATACATTCAGGGCAAATGGAGCCCAAACCAAATGCATCTGCATATTAACCAGAAAGAGATGCTAGCTGTTCAGAATGCTCTGACAGCCTTCAAGGACTTACTTCATCCAGGACAACTATTGATAAAGATGGACAACACCACAGTTATGTGGTACATAAGCAGGGGGGTACACATTCCTACCCCCATTGCAGACTAGCCATAGCTTTGTGGAACACACCCTTGACTTACCAAATACTTCAAGCTCAATTCCTGCCAGGAAAGCAAAATACTCAGGCAGACGACCTAAGCAGAAATCTTATGGACCTGCACGAATGGAAACTGGATCCACAAATCTTCAGCATGTTAACACAGAAATGGGGGAGCTCAGATGTAGAAATATTTGCCTCTCCCCGAAATTATCAGTTGAACAAATTTTGCACAATAACTCATCACAAAAAAGCATGGAAAGTGGATACTCTATTCTTCTGCTGGAAAAACCTATCAGTCTATGCCTTTCCCCCCTCTGCCTCTGCTCTCCAAGGTCTTACTAAAAGTCAGACAGGAAAAACCAAAAGTGATCCTAATTGCTCCGGACTGGCCTCACCAGCATTGGTACCCATTTCTAAGGAATATGTCTCGCCTTCCTCCATGGTACTTGCCTCAAATACCTCATCTACTGTCTCAGCAGAACTATTAAATTCTGCACACACTGCTCCAAAGTCTAAATCTTGCAGCATGGCTAATCAACTAATTATTCAAACAAAACCTCTCAGTAAATCTGTGATGGATGTCATTTTGGAAGCCAGAAGGCTTAGTACTAGAAAATCTTATGCTGATAAATGGAAGAGAGTCTGTGCTTGGAACCAAGCACAAGGAATAGACACAGCAAAGCCCAATATTCCTCAGATTTTACAATATTTGACTAAGATGCTTGACAAGGGCCTATCTTTTTCTTCAATAAAAATCCATGGCTCTGCCATCTCTGCTCAGTCACTTCAGCAAGAAGGGTTTCAGAACTACAGGCTCTCATGGCAGTGTAGCATTTTATTATATTTTACCCGGAAGGACCAATCCTTCTTTCATGCCTAAGGTGGTATCCATTGTGGCTATTAACCAGACCATTCACCTGCCAACATTTTACCCAAATCCGCAGAACAAGGGGGAGCGGATTCTGCATTCATTGGATGTACACAGACAGCTAAGATTCTACTTAAATAGGACCAAATCTCTAAGAAAGTCTGAGCAACTACTGGTAGCATTTGCTGCAGGATCAGAGGGAAAGGCTATATCAAAGCAGACTATTTCTAAATGGATAAGCCACTGCATTAGTTTCTATTTACACCATGGTAAACCTGTGCCCAAGGGGATCAGATCACATTCCACCAGGGCTGCCTCTACTTCAGCAGCTTTTCTCAGAGAGGTCCCAATCAAAGACATTCTAGAAGCTGCTACTTGGAGCTCTGTTCATACCTTCACAAAGCATTATTATTTACCTCTCTTCTCCAAACCCAGGGCAGGCTTTACCACTGCAGTCCTGCAGGGCCTTATAGCCGCTTTTAATGCTGTTTAGTTCCATCCTTCCATCCATAGCTTTGGTATTCTACCCAAATGTAATGACTGCAACAGTGAAACATGAAGAACGTAGTACAGATGTCCTTCAAGGATGCAACTGCAGTCCTGACATATGGGTTGTCCTGCCTCAGGCAGCCCTTCGGTTGGCCGGATTCCAACGTCTGGGTCCGGCGTCGGCTGTCGCCCTTTCCCCGACGTCAGATCGCCTGGGGTATAAAAACGTCAGCAGACGCCATCTTCAGTCTTTCTTGCTGCGTGGCGCCCGAAGCAGAAGCGGTTCGCAAGTGCCGGTCAACCAGCTCCTGTGTTTTCAGCTACTGAAGTCTTCAAAAAAGCTAAGTACCCCGTTGGGGACCTTTGCTTGCCTCAGCCGATGTGAGATAAGTGAAAAAGTTAATAATTGTTTAACTTGTGGGAAACAAATACCTCATAAGGATTTCCACTCTTACTGCTTACCCTGCCTAGGCCCAGAACACAACGTCTCTGCCTGTGCAGCTTGTGCCTCTTTCAATAAACGCACTCTTAGGCGTCGGTCAGAGTTTGCACAGGATTCTTTTGGGGAAGATTTCTGTTATATCATGCCGTCGGAGCTTCCGACAGCACATTTACCTAAAAAACGGAAGGATAAGGACCGACGTCCGCGGTCTCGGCCGACACCACGCTTAGGCCTACCACGAGTGTCTCTGTCTCTTCTGAGCCGGTTTCGCAACCGCTACAGACCGACGACATCGCTCCACCGGTTACTTCGGTACCGGAGGCCAGCTCGGTGCTGGTTCCTGTTCTCCCCTCTGAGACCGTAGCCCAGGGTATTTCTGACACCATTTCAGTGGATAAGACTACTCCAGCACGTGGGGCTGCCAGGCCTCCAGTGTCTATGTCCATTAAGGCCTACACACGTGCTAAGGCTGCCAAACAAGTCTCTCCCTCCAAGATCTGTTTCTCTGGGATCCACTTCTGGTTCTCAAATTTTAAATTTAGCTGAGGACCTTATTTCTTTAATTAGGGGTTCACAGCCTCATCCAGATAGAGGCTCTCAGCCGCCTTCTGACAAGAGGCCTAGGGTTGAGCAGGTAGACTCCCAGTCCTCCGATGAGGCCTCAGGTGATTCTGCACATTCAGACTACCAAGAGGAGGCCTTCCCGGCCTACGAGGATTCTGATGTGGAGGAATCTATTCCCTCTGCTTCTCCTCCTGAGGAGTTTTCCTTTGGGGAAATGCTTCATTCCATGAGGGAACACTTCAAATGGCAAGGCCAAGAATACTCAGATTCTAGGAAAAGGTTAAGGGAATTTTTAAAGCTACCTCAGCATAGACCCTTAGCTTTTCCTCCAGTTTTAAATGTTTTAGATGATGTGTACTTAGAATCTAGTGTTTCCCCCTGACTCCCTTCCCCCTGCTCCTGTCAAGCCAGACAGGTACTACATGGTCCCAGACACACATCAGTTTCTGTACAAGGGCCATACTGCTGACCCTGAAACTATTTCTCAGGGGCCTAAAGGGGTTTCCTCCACTACTGCTAAGAACCCACTCCCTTCGGAAAGAGATTCTAGGGCTTTAGAAAGGTGGGGCAAGAAAGTATATACATCTTCCACCCTTTCTATGCGAGCATTAAATTGTCAATTTCATATGATTCAGTATCAGGAATACATGTTGGATGACTTGCAAAAGAAACTGGCTTCCCCTGAACCATTAGATAGAAAGGGGTTACAGGAATTGGTTCATAATACTAAGCAGGTTAGCAGCCATTTCCTTCAGTGTGGATATGATGCATTGGAAGCTTCATGTAGAGCAGCAATGACATGACAGGTGCGGTCATACGCAGACATGCTTGGTTAAAGGAACAAACATTGCCAGACCATGTGAAAATTAAGCTTTTGGACGCACCACTAGAGAAACGTAAGCTATTTGGTGCTACTGCACAAGAGGTTTTAAAGAAAATAGAGGAAAAGGCAAAATCAGTGCAAACAGTCAAAGATTTCCTCCAGGTACAGCCTCCAAGATTCAGCAGGAATTGGCCTTCTAAGCATTGGTCCTTTCCTGACCCAGACAAATTTCAAAGAGGCAAAAACAGACGTGGCAGAGGTAAAGGGCAAACTCGAGGCTCCTACAGAGGACGTCAGTGGCAGCCTCCGAACCAGAGAGGTGGGGCAGGACCTTCCACTGCTCCGCCTGGACAATCTCAATGACTTGACTTTGACTCCGCCATCCAGGGCTCAATTAGAAGCACCTTTGGGCGGAAAATTATCTTTCTCACAAAATTGGCACAATATTACAAAAGACAAATGGATACTGGAGATAATAGACAAAGGATACAGATTCCATTTTCATACACTGCCAACAAGACATGGCAGGCCAAACCTGCCACCAAATCAAAGGGCAGAGGCACTCAAATAACAAACCTGCTTCAACAATAGAAAAGGTTCCTTCTGCAGAACAAGGACAAGGATTTTATTCAAGACTGTTCCTTGTTCCAAGAAAAGAAAACCAATGGAGACCCATTCTGGACTTGTCCGCACTGAATACTTACCTTATTGTACCAAAATTCAAAATGCTGACTTTACAGCAACTCCTTCCCATGCTGGGCAAGGGGTCTTGGCTGCTAACTCTGGACCTCAAGGAGGCATACCTGCATGTCCCAATCAGACAAAGTTGCAGAAGATACCTCCGATTTCTTGCAGGCTCAGGGCATTATCAATTCTCAGCATTGCCCTTTGGCTTATCTACTGCGCCCAGAGTGTTCACGAAATGCCTGGCATCAGTAATTGCGCATTGCAGACTTCAGGGGATACAGATATACCCTTACCTGGACGACTGCCTTATACAAGCGGACAGCCAACAAGCCTTGTTAAAAAACTTGGACTATGTCATTCACCTACTGCAGGCCTTGGGATACACAGTCAATTTTCAGAATACCATCCCAACAAATACCTTTCCTGGGTGCCACACTGGACACCAACACCCAGATGGCGTTTCTGACAAACAATTACCAGAATACTTCAGAAGATTGGCAACTCACACCCAGATGACTGCAAGGAAAATCCTGCAGGCCCTGGGTTTCATGGCATCTTACATTCTTCTGATTCCACATGCAAGTCTGCATATGAGGAAACTACAATGGTATCTAAAGTCTATGGTCTCCGCACAGCCACAGCCTGGAAACATTGATCCCACTCATTCCATGCCTTCAAAAGGAATTTCTGTGGTGGGCTCAAGCAAGCCAAATAAACAAAGGTCTGCCTTTCAGCAAGCCTCATACAAGTCAAACCATAACAGACGCCTCAGACCATGGATGGGGCGCACATGGAGGGCAGATGCATTCAAGGACAATGGACACAAAAAGAAAAGCACCTGCATATCAACCAAAAAGAAATGCTGGCAGTGATACATGCAATCAAGGCCTTCGAAAAGTTCATGCATCAGGGCCATCTACTAATAAAGACCGACAATACCACAGTTATGTGGTACATAAGCAAGGAGGTACCCATTCCTACCCTCTTTGCAGACTGGCAATGAATCTCTGGGATATTTCCCTACAATTGAAAATAGAGCTACAATCCCAGTTTGTACCAGGGAAGGACAGTGTTCTGGCGGACAGCCTAAGCAGAAACATCATGGATCCACACGAATGGATGTTGCATCCAGGCATTTTCTTACAAATAGCTCAAGCATGGGGAAGGCCGGATATAGATCTTTTTGCCTCCCACTTCAATCACCATCTGAAAAAGATTTGCACAAGGACATACCATCCTCAAGCATGGAAGGTGGACGCTCTCTCCTTCAGTTGGAACTCCCTAACACTATGTACCTTCCCACCTCTTCCTTTGATGACCAAGGTGTTACTAAAGATCAAGACAGAGCAACCGAAAGTCATACTGATAGCTCCAGACTGGCCAAGACAACACTGGTACCCACTGCTACGGAGCTTGACACACACCAATCCGTGGCTCCTTCCTCAATGGCCACTTCTTCTGACACAGCACAATTACAGGACACTACACCCCAGCTTGAAAACATTGAAGCTGACAGCTTGGAAGATTCCATGACTATTACTCAGGATACACTTTCCAAAAGGGTAAAAGATATCATCCTGGAGGCGCAGACCTTCCACTAGAAAAACATACTCAGCAAAATGGAAGAGATTTCTTATCTGGAACAGCAAAAGGGTCAAGACCCATCAGTGATGAGCATTCCACAGATCCTGGAATACTTGGCTGAAATGCTCCACAATGGCCTTTCATATTCTTCCATAAAATACATGCTTCAGCAATATCTGCCAAATATAACACTGATCCGCCTGTATTTTCTCACCCATTGCTAAGACAGTTTCTAAGAGGTATAAAGAACATCAACCCTCCAAGGAAACCACCAGTGCCTGCATGGGACCTCAACTTCATGCTGGAAAAATTAACTCTTCCTCCCTTTGAACCAGCAGCATCTTCAGAGTTGCAATTTCTGTCTTGGAAGACAGCCTTCCTCCTGGCAGTAACCTCAGCAAGAAGAGTCTCTGAGCTACAGGCCCTTATGGCAATACAACCATTTCTCATTTTTCACCAGGACAGAGTTTCTTTGAGAACCAATCCGTCATTCATGCCAAAGGTGGTATCCAGGGTGTCCCTGAATCAAGCTATTCACCTGCCTACCTTCTTTCCCAATCCTCAAAATAAAGGAAAGAGACTTCTGCACACCTTGGACATACACAGACAGTTGCGCTACTACTTGGACAGAACAAAGTCTTTCAGAAAATCTGACCAGCTTTTTGTAGCTTTCGCTGCTGGATTGCAGGGAAAAGCAATTTCCAAACAGACAGTTTCTAAATGGATTGGAAATTGCATTCGATTCTGCTACTCTTTTCATGGAAAAACTGTGCCAGCTGACATCAGGCCACATTCCACCAGAGCTACAAGCCACCTCCACAGCCTTTTTAAGAGGAGTGGCAACAAAGGACATTTTAGAAGCTGCTACATGGAGCTCCATGCATACATTTTCCAAACATTACAACCTGCCTTTATACTCCAGGTCCAGAGCAGGATTTGCCTCTGCAGTCCTGCAGGGCATTTTAGCTACACCATCTTTGTCTTAGTGCCTACCACCCCCAGGTTGGCTATGGTATTCAACCCATATGTCAGGACTGCAGTTGCATCCTTGAAGGACATAGTACAGTTTTGTACCTACCATAAATGTAGATGTCCGATAGGTATGCAACTGCAGTCAGATTTTCCCTCCCACCTACCCCTCTGTGGTATACTTTTGGGTTTCTACCCCTCATTTTAGCTACCTGGGGTAATCTTTTATGGTGTATTTGTTTTTATGCTGTTGTACTTGTCTGGAATTTTTTCTCTATTTTCCAAAATTTAGCCTTCCTTAGATGGCACCTGGCATCTGGGGCAAGAAACACTGAAGAAGATGGCGTCGGCTGATGTTTTTATACCCCAGGCGCTCTGACGTCGGGGAAAGGGCAACATCAGCTGACGCCGGACCCAGACTTTGGAATCCGGCCAACCGAAGGGCTGCCTGAGACAGGACAACCCATATGTCAGGACTGCAGTTGCATACCTATCGGACATCTACATTTATGGTAGGTACAAAACTGTACTTTGTGTGCACTTACCATAAATGTAGATGTTGGAGTGTATTCACTGTTGCAGTCTGGGTTACCCACCCGCCATTCCCCTTTCTATACCTTTTCTTTCCTTCACTGTACTCAAAAGCCTTTGTGGTGTATTTGCTTTTAGTTGAAGGTAGAGTTTGTTTCTAAAAGTGCATTTATATATTTACTGTTTGTTTATATATATATTTTTACTTCCCATTTGGGGGGCACCTGACATCTGGGGCAAGAAAAACTGAATAAAATGGCGTTGGCATGTTTTATACACCTGACGTCATGGAAGAGGAGACAGCAACCGACGCAGGACCCTAGACTTTGTTATTCAGGCCAACTGAGGGCAACCTGCCAGCAGATTACCCAAATGTAATGACTGCAACAGTGAATACACTCTAACATCTACATTTATGGTAAGTGTACACAAGTGTACTATCTCGTTTGCCGCCTTTTAGTGAAAGATGTTCTGATTTGTGTCTCGAGTTATTTGGGCTCGATAAGTACTTGTTTTTTTATTAAAGCGATATTTTTCTTTAATCTTCCTTTTGTTTCTCACGCTAGCTTATCAATACTATTGTTAGTATCTCTTTCTCCTTTTTTTTCTCCCTTCACCTTTCTACATATTGTAGTTCTTTATTACCTTTGTAGGTAGTCCTTATGCCTTTTCTCTTCCTGTTTACAAAAAAAAAATTCTGTGTGTGTATATATATATATATATATATATATATATATATATGTGTGTGTGTGTGGATATATATATATATATATATATATATATATATATATATATATATATATAGAGAGAGAGAAATATATATATATATATATATATATATCTATCTATATATCTATATATATATCTATATATCTATATATATATCTATATATATATATAGAGAGAGAAATATATATATATATATATATATATATATATATGTGTGTGTGTGTGGATATATATATATATATATATATATATATATAAATAAAAAATCTTGTTATGGTTGTAGTTTTTCTGTGTGATAGTTTGTTGTAGCAGTTTGTTTCCCTTTCTGGTAAACACGACTGAAAAAGAAAAAGCTCTCTGCAGGTGTTAAAAAGTGTGGGAAGTGCGGTCAGAAAATTCCCCTCTCTGACTCGCACACTCTGTTTATTGCTTTGGCCCTCTTCACCTTGCAAGAGAGCTGCGCAGATGTCCTTCTCTTCATATGCTGCTGTATTCATGACATCAGGGAGTTTGACGCTGGTGAGCTTTCGCATGTCTGGCCATTATGCACAGGTTAATGCTAATGCTAGGATGTGCGTGACGTCCAGCTCCAGTCGTGTTGCCATTAGAAGCGTTTCTTCATCCGAGTCAGATAAGTACCCCTTAAGGGTTTTCTTTTGCTTGCTACTGTTTTGTGTTACATGTCAGGTAGGAAGGGGAAAGTGTAGGTATGGAAGGCAAATTCCACATAAGAATTATCATGAGCTCAGCCTATTCTGCCTATGGTGTGAACACGACCATACCACCTACAGTATTTGTCAGGTCTTTGTCCCCAAGACCCTGAGAAGCCGTCTCGCAGCCGTAAAACTGTACCTTGAAAATCAGAGACTCAAATGTCTAGCTTCTAGGATGGACCGGATGTCGGAACCCTTGGACGAGTCCCCAGTCAAGAAGGCCAAAAAGAGGTAGGCCCGAACAGACTGTTGCGCCCTCCACTCCAGCCATTGCTCTCAAAGCCAGTGAAGGCCCGTAGTCCGAGCCGGAGTCCTTGTAGCTTCCTTTGGCGAATGGCCCAGAGAAAATCATTCCTTTGCCCAAGGTCATGTCCTGGAGGGAATCTCAGGTGCCCAATTCGTTCTCTGAGGTGGAACCAAGGCTCGTATCCAAGGGTCTGTGTGGTATCTCCCAAATCATAGTATGCGAGAAGGTAGGTAGTCTCTGATGTAGTGGAGTGTCTGCTGGCATTCGGCCCTCCAACCCTGCACCACATTTCTGAATCCTCTCCTCCTGACACCCATAAGAAGAGGAAACAGAAAACTAAACATATTACTCATCCTCTGCCTGCTTCTCCTGTCTAAACAGATTCCGGATTGGCAGGCCTTCACCCATGGCCTGATCAATGCCTTTCTGGCCTTGTGTGAGGGGCCGACGCCTTCACAGACCCCCATGCTGTCTACCCTTAAGGGGCCTGCTCTGGACGTCTCTTCCGATGACGGATCCCTAACCTGTCCTTCTCAGATCGCTTCTCCTCTGCAATATGCTTCACCAGAGGAGGAGTCCAATGGCACTGATTCCCCTGGTGAGGATCTCACCTTTGATTTTTTTTAAATGGGACAGCAGTCAGGTCACTGAGACCCAAAGGAGATGCTGTGAACTCCTACAACTGGAGTCTCTCAGCCCTTCTGCTGTGCCCCCAGTACACCCTGCCTTTCTGGATGCCTTCTTTTCTGCTTCCAAATATCTTGACTCGCAGCCCCCAGCATCCGAGTGTCCAGACAGATTCTATAAGGTGCCCGAGGCGGCAACCTTCCTGTATATAATGCCCCTTCTGCAGACCCTGGAGTTTTCTGTGACTACCATCCTTCTCTCTACTGCCCTCTGATAAAGAGAGCAGAATGATGGAACATCTGGTAAAGAAAGTTTATACTTCTACCACCCTGGCAGTAAGAGCAATAAACTACCAGACGCACTTGGCCAAGTATTCCTTGGCTCTCTTGAAAGACATGTCAAGCAACTGGGGGAGCTCCCTGACACCCTTGCTAAAGCCAATATTTCCTCTCTCCTGAACTCCTGCAGACAAGTGACCAAACACTCCATGTGCAGTACAATGCTATAGAAGTATCTGCAAGGGCTGCCACCTCTGGATCTGTCATCAGGAGGTACTCCTGGTTAAGATTGCAACCTCTACCTGATGACATAAAAGCCAAACTGCTAGATGCGCCCCTGGATAACAAAATCCTGTTTAGGTCGGTTGCTGCTGAACTCTTTAAGGCTCTCCAGACCAAAGGCAAGGAACTGCAGGAATTGAGACATATCTTTGTCTCCCCAGTTTCACGCTTTCAGAGAAACTACCCAGCTAAAACTCCTTTTGTTAGGGCCTCAACTAAGAGAATGCAAACGAAACCTAGAAAGGACAACAGGAAGCAGCTCTCTTCCAGGTCTCTCTCCTGTACTCCACCCTCTAAACAGTCCTTTCAGGGAAAGCCTGGTAGTCTGTAACTACCAGGCCCTCCATCCCCACACCCGTGTTTCTATGTGCCTCTCCCTTCTCGCTTGGAAGCAGGTTACCCAGGACTCCTGTGTCCTATCTATCATAAAACAGGGGTACTTCATGACCTGGGAGACCAGACCCTCTCCCAGAGGCATCCCTCTCCTGCCCGGTACCAAATCCCACTTTTCCCCCCAATCCTGCAGGAACGTCTGGCTGAAGGAACTATTCAAGAGGCTCCGCCCTCTGCAAGGGGGGAAGGGATTTTACTCAATAATTTCCTGGTCCCTAGAAAGGAAGGTCCATGGAGGTCTGTCCTGGACCTATCCCACCTAAACACCTTTCTCCGAGTCCCCTCTTTCAGGATGTTCTCTCTCCCCACCCTTCTACTTATATTGCCTCAGGCATTCCTAGTGTCCTTGGACATAAAGGACGCCCACCTGCACATTCCTATCCATCCACTATTCAGAATGTACCTCCTCTTCTCAGATGATTCTGCATACTGTCAGTTTTGTGCTTTACCCTGGGTCTTTCTACGGCCCAAGAGTATTTACAAAATGTCTGTCCCCAGTCATGGCCTTTACCAGGACGAAGGGAATACAGCTTTTTCCCTATCTAGACGACATCCTTATCCAGGCTACTTCAAGTTCCATGGCCCTGCAACACCTGCAGTTCACCATCTCCCTCCTTACTGGCCTGGGAATTACCATAAATCACAAAAAAATCCTCCTTAATACCCTCTCAGGATCATGTTGTTTCTAGGATGTCTGATTCTGACCAGGGAAATGATGGCTTGCCTGCCACCAGAAAAGATTGTGACCCTCACATCCTTCTAGGGAATCCTCCCCCCTCAAAACCATCTCAGCCAGGGAATTCCTCAGGATCTTAAGATTCATGGCCTCCACTATCCCCATGGTCCCCTCTATCAACGCTACACATGAGGAAGTTTCAGTGGTATCTGAGATATCTGGAAACACACCTACATCCTCTGAAGTTCATGATCCCCTTACTTCCTTCCCTGTCCAAGGAACTGAAGTGGTGGATCTCCCAGATTCAGTCAAATCCGGCCTGCTAGGAGGCAATCCTAAGACATTGGAGAGTGAGGCATGCATCTCCCACTCAACAAAAGGATCACATCAGTATTAAGGAAATGAGCCTTGATACTGTCTTTGGATATTTTCAAGGGTCAACTTCTCCCAGGCACCCTGAGGTGGTACACAGACACCACCACTGTGCTCTGGTACATCAGCAGGGGGGGACAGGGTCCTACCTCCTGTGCAGATTAGCACTGCAAGCTCGGGAAATAGCACTGGAGAAACAAATCCTTCACGAAGCAGTATATATCCCCTCCGCAGACAGTGTGATGGCAGATTCCTTAAGCAGGACCATGACTCGGTCTCACGAATGGATGCTGAACACGGACGTGTTTCAAGTCCATCGATAGGGTATTCTAAATGTGAATCTCTTTGCCGCCGCCATGAACAGACTGCTCCCGACCTTGTGCTCCAGGTCACCTTACCCAGAGGCTTTGAAGGTGGGCACTGTATCAATCTCTTGGAGGGGGATATACACATATGCACCCCCCCCCTTCCCTCCCATTCAAACAGTCCTTTTGAAAATTCAGAAGGAACAGCCACAAATCTTGCTGGTGACTCCCTACTGGCCAAGGCAGCATTGGTTCCCCCTGCTATTTCACCTAGCCAAGGTCAATCACAACAATTTAACTCAGAGAATGGACCTGCTCTCACAGGGCAAGGGAATACGCTTACACCCTCATCTGCCCACAATGAACCTCACATTGTGGTGATAGGGCGTTAATTCCCTTCAGACACCTATATACAGAGGATGTGATCCAGGTACTGCAGGAGGCCAGAAAACTAACTACTAGGTAATTCTTCTGTCTCAAAGTGGAAAAGATTTTCGTTATGGTGTCAGAAAAACAACATGCAACCACTAATTGCAGAGCCCCCAGTGGTCTTATCCTACCTGTGTGACCTTATGAAATCATATTCCTACATTTAAATCCATCTGTCTGCCATCTCAGTTTGCCTACCCCTGGTACCACCATTAGCATCTAGATTAGATGTCAAACTCTTCCTGAGAGGGACATTACACCTTAGGCCACCAAGGAAGGCCATTCCACCTCTTTGGGACCTTAATTTTGTCCTAGAAAAATTGACACTGCCACCTTTTGAACCAGCCAAAGACTGCTCCCTCCAGTACTGCACTTGGAAGACTAAACTTTTGGTAGCCATAACCTCTGCCAGAAGGGTCTCCAAACTCCAGGCTCTTATGGCCTATCCCCCCTTCACTGTCTTCCACAAGGACAGTGTATGTTTGAGTACTAACCTCACGTTCATGTCTAAAGTGGTAAATGACCTGTCCCTAAACCAGACCATCAACCTGCCAACTTTCCCTTCTCCGCAGAAGCGAGCAGAGAAGATACTGCACTCCCTAGACATACACAGACAGCTCAGGTTTTATTTGGCCAAACCAAATCCTTCCGAAAATCTGACAGGCTCTTCATCTCCTATCACCCTAGAGCCCTGGGTCAACCTTTTTCCAAGCAAAGTATATCCTCTTGAATATCAAAAAACATTTCCTTTTGTTACAACAACCATGGTAAGTCACTCCTAGCCCCAGTTAGGGCACACTCAACCAGGACAGTGTTCTACTCAGGAGCTTTCCTTAAAGAATTGGACACAGCTGCTATCCTTGAGGCAGCTACTTGGTACTCAGTTCACACTTTCACCAGACACTGCAAACTGGATATGGTCTCTAAAGCCAGGGCAGGATTTGCCAGAGCCATCCTTCATGGGTTTGTGAAACTGCTTCTGGTCTGTCTCCCTTTCATTAGGACAGGAACTTTTCCACTCTCCCTGATGTCATGAATACAGCAGCATATGAATAGGACGACATAGTATTGTTGTGTAAGAACCTACCATAACCGTAGATGTCCTTCTCTTCTATATGCTGCCTTGTATGTTTCATTCCCAGCCTTCCTTCTCACACTTGCCTGATTCCAGTTTCTTGGAGTAACCACTCCATAGTCGCTGATTCTGGCAGCATTCAGCTCTGAAGAGGTGTGTGCTGACGTCTGCTTTATACCCGACGTCCATTTACGACTGACGTCCAAGAAAGGCGCAGGAAGTCATGTGCACCCTAGCAGTAGCATTTAACCTTTGTATAATGGCCGGACGAGCAAGAGTTCACCAGAGACAAAAACTCCCTGTCATGAATACAGCAGCATACAGAAGAGAAGGACATTGAAGGTTATGGTAAATTCTTACATAACAGTACTTTTGAGATGCTTTCAACCCCTGAGCATTAGTGGAACGCAAAAACAAATTGAATTTAAAGGGGCTTTTGCCATCATCCTTTGGCAATGCCATAGCTGAAGAAACCTCTAAAAAGTTGCTACACTCCTCTCCGAGCTCCTTTTCTGTTTCTTCAGAGGCCTCAGAGGAAACTTCAAATAAGAAAAAGAAAATTTATCACTCAGATCTGACCTCCTCGGATCAGGGAAAAGGCTTTCTTTGCATTGGACTGTTTCTTTGGATCTGAAGTCTCCAAAAATTAAGAATTTGTTAGATCCGAAGTGGTTGGACCTGCCAAGACTGCAAGATGTGGCTCCTAGGACACTCCCCATCTCTGGACCTGGTACCATCGAGAGTGCCTTCTCCCTTCCTTTATAAAGCAGTTTCTCTTGCCATACATTCCTCTCGCTCTTCTAGAAGCTTCACTGTGGAAGATGTGGAGAGGGTAGTGGGAAAGATCCTCTCGGTGCAGAGCCAACCAGTTTGTTTCCACTCCTATCCCTTCATGTCAGGATGCCCAAACATCCATGACACCACCTCTAACTCTTCCTCCTCAGACTCTCTCTCTGGTTTTGGAGACCTTGCATCTGAGTTGTCCAGGCCCATCTTCTTTGAATCTGAGGATCACTATATCTTCAGATCTGAAGTTTGCTCTGAACTCTTCCATGCAGTCATATCAGGAAAGCTCTCTGAGCCGATTCTACCCTATTGAATCTGAGGTGTTTGTCAACTCGGAGAGCTTCAGAGCCATCTCTGCACCTCAGAGCTTTGGAAATGATTAGTTTGGCTCTGACTTCTGCCTTGGGGGGACTTTAGCTGGAGCAGGGAAGGACCAAGCATCAGAAAGCCCTCCTCTCAGATCTGTGTTCCTGTCCCTCTCGTAGAAATTCAGCCTTTAGGACTTTGGAGAGAGTCCTGTCAGCTACTATGACCCAGATGGGTCCTATCCCCTTTGGTCCTGCATCTACATCATTTCCATCTCTGCGTCGAGGCTCCACTAGCCCTCCCACAGGGACAGTCAGTACCAAAACCCAGGACACCCAGTTGGGTATTTACACCTCTTCCAATACCTCTTCAGATTATCCAACTGAAGAGGTCCCTCGGAAGTGGACATGCAAGAGGAATCTGGATTCTCCTGAATTTGTCACCGAAGACACAGATTTTGAGGAGGCAAAGGGTCCCATGGTCACCTCCTGTGGCTGTTTCATTTGGAGACATCCTTAAAATCATGAAATAGAGAGGTGTGTGGAAGCCCAGCAACCCTTTGGAGGAATCTGTGCTCCTGGAGGCATTTGGTACCTGGTCCGTCTACTACTTGGGTAGTTCTGCCTGCCGATGAGTTCTTGGAATTGGTCTTGCAGCAGGCATGGAAGGAACCTGACATCATTGAGCCCATTCCTGGGAAGCATAATAAGATTGATCCCTCCGGAAGACTGGCAGTTCTGGTCCAAGAGCCCCCCTGTTGATGCCATGGTAGTAGCAGCGGCGGCCACCGAAAGGAATTAGCTGATGAAATTTCCTCGCTTCATACCCCCAACAAGGAGTCGTGATCGATGGGCAGGTTTGGGAAGTGTCTGTGTCAGGGACCTTTGCTTTCAGGTCTCTGAACTATCTGGCAGATTTCACCAGACTACAGGGGGATCTAATTTAGGAACTCTCAGATACCCTCATAGGAACAGTCTGAGGAAGTGAAAGATTCCATCACCTTACAGCTGGGAAATCTGCAATCAGTTTCCAACTCATTCATGAGGCTTATTTCAAGTGTGGCAGAAGGAACCTCAAGGGGCAGTGGGTTCAGGAATAGCCATTAGACCTGCCTGGATGTGCATGTGTGACTTCATGGAAGCTTTTAAGAATATGATCATCAATGCTCCTTTTGACCCCAAAGTAAAAGATATGCTCTCCAGGTGTGAGGAATATGGAAGGACTCTTTCTGCCATGGGCGTATGCCCCCCCCCCCCCCCAAGATCCTTTTCGAGGAATCATCGAGTTGGTGGAAATATGTGGTTGAAGAAATCACAAGGATCTTTCCAGGACATGGAGGGTCTTCCTCCAGAGGCAGAGGGGGAAATTCAAATGGTAGATGCTTCCCTTGTGGCAGGGGAGAGGCCCACAACATGAGGGGTCCTGAAAATCTTTCTTTGGAAAACCCTTCTAGCACTCCTGAATGGAGGCCCGATTGTCCCATGCTGGAGGGAATCTGGGGACATTTGTCCCTGCACAGGATAGCCTGTCTAGAAATAACAAAATATACTTGGGTGTGCAGAGGATCGTATCCAGAAGATACAAAATTTAATTTCACCATCTTCCAAATTCCAGAAAAATCCCTGGTGTTCCACCCAGAGGGAGCAAGTAGCCATTTAAATACAAAAGTCATCTGGGATGTTTTACCAGACCAGAAAGGATCCTGAACTTACTCAAGATTCTTTTTCATGCAAAAGAAAACAGGGGACTGGGGACCAATTCTGGATCTCAGCAGCTTGAACAGATTTGTTCGAAAGACAAAGTTTCAGATGGTCATGATTCAGTCCATTGTTCTTTTTTGGAAAAGTACAAATGGATGTGTTCAGTAGATCTCCAGGATGCATATTATCATATAAAAATAAACAGATGATCCAGGAAATTCTTCCAGCTAGGAGCCAGTCATTATTCATAGGTTCATAGTTAGATACTAGGCTATTGGCCCTAGGGCCTATATAAGCCTAGCCAAACAGTACCCTGGCTTTTGCCACCCAAGAAAATTATTTTCCTGTGCCCCTGTCAAGCAGAGCCACAGAAGTGATCCCCGGGGTGAATTTCCTATCTCTCTTCCAATCATCAAGATTTTTCTTGGAGTGCTAATGAGGAACTTTGTTTGATGTAGATAGGTAGTTTGTTCCAGAGTATGGGAAGTCTCTGAGACAGGAATCTATCCCTCCAGCATGTTCTGTTTATTGTGGTGACAAGGTTCAGGTCCCTAGAGCGTGTAGCTCGGAGGAATTAGGATTTCTTTACGTGGAGCATGTCCAACAGCTCTGGGTTTGACATAGCTTTGCATATTTGGCAGAGATCGCCTCTGAGTAGGCGATATGCGACAGAGTAAAGCTGGAGTTTTTTTGAGATGGTCTGCGTAGGACATCTGTTTGAGGCCGGTAATCCTCTTTGTGACTTATTTCTGTGGCCTTTCCAGTTGTTGTAGATGTCTTGTGAGGTACATGCCAAAAGGGGCGTTGTACTCTTATAATGGATCTAATGAGTGATGAGTAGAGGGGAACAATTACCTCTTTTTTTTTTTTTCCTGGATTTGAAACCTTTTGTGATGAGGTGTGCTACATAGAAGGATTTCCTGACTACAGTGGCAATGTGATTATCAAAGGAGAGACTACTGTCCACCTGTGTCCCAAGGTCTCTTATCACACTTTTGGTGTTTAGTAGACTACTGCCTACGTGGTAGTTCATGGGTACAGAGTTTTTACCAAAAGGGATGACAATGCACTTTTTGGCATTGAGCTTGAGGCCATGGCTTTGACACCAGGCATCTGTCTATGTGAGGCCCTTTTGTAGGATGTCCACATTGTTAGGAGATTTAATTATGGCTCCTAGTTTGCAGTCATCTGCGAACTTTGTTAGCCAAAGACCTTCTGTGTTAGCCTGTACTTCAGAGAAGTAGATACCAAACAGGAGAGGACCTAGGACTGAACCCTGTGGTACTCCAGTTGTCACTGGTCTGAAGTTGGATTTAGAGTCTGCTACTTTCACAGTGTGTTCGGTCAGTGAGCCAGTTGGCAACCCATCTTGTGACATAGGGATTTATACCTAGTTTAGTGAGTTTGTCTATAATTCCAGAATGGGGGATGGTGTCGAAAGCCTTGGCGAGATCTAGATAGGCTGTGTGTACCACCTTACCCTCATCTACAGCTTTGGTGACTGCGTCAAAGAAGTCTGTCAGGTTTAGGAGACATGATCTGCCTTTTACAAACTCGAACTGGGTAGGGTCCAGAGTTTGGAGATTACCAATGTCATTGTTTATAAGTTCCATGATGATACGCTCCATAGTCTTGCAGACCAGGCTCGTCAGGCTAATGGGGGGGGGGTAGTTCCCAGGGTCCATGGTGGCTCACCCTTTGTGGAGTGGGATAACTGTTGCTGTGCGCATTTCAGTGGGCACAAAGCCTGAGGTGAGGCTATGATTGAACATGGTACTTAGGTGGGGTGCCAGTTCGTTATGTAGTTCATGTAGAATGCAGCCTGGGATGTTGTCAGGTCCCATGGATGCTGTGTTCTTGGCTTTGGAGAGTGTGTTTTTACCTGTGCAGCCGTGATTACATGTACTTCGCATTCTTCTGGTATAGAGATCGGCCCTTTAGGGGATGAGAGAGGGGTAAAGTTAGCACTGAACCTATCTGCCAGGATGTTGGCAATATCAGTTGGTTCTTTATACTTAGTGCCATTGTGCTGTAACTCAGAGCAGATCTGAGTGTTGCCATTGAGATTCTTGACATAGCTATAGAATGCTTTGTGGTTGTCTTTAGAATCAGTGGCGATTTTGTTTTCATAACTAGTTTTGGAGGATTTTGAGGGATCTCAGCTTCTTACTGAGGCTGACCAGGGAGTTCCTCCAATCATGGGATTTTACTCTCTTTTTTTTTTGCAACAGTTTCTTCTGTTGTAGAGTTTTATAGCAGGGGACCACCAGATTGGCTTCCTCTTTTTGGAGGTTAGCATCTTGGTTCTGTTGGGGATTGCACAATCCATGCACTCGTGTAATTGCTTTTAAAGTGCAATTGTATAGGATTCAGCAGTCATATTTCTATTGTCCGTCAGCATGGATGTCGTGAAGTTTGCCACTTCTGTCTTGAGAAGTGTGAAGTTGGCTTTGGAGAAATTTTTTACGGTGGTTTCCCTAATGGGGGTGGGGCTGGGATGTGAATGTCTAGGGTGATTTGCTTGTGGTCGGACCTGACCAACGTGGAATTATTAGTTCAGAGCACTGCCCTTTGGTCTCACCACAGCCCCCAGAGTGTTCAGCAAATGTATGGCAGGTGGAACCAGCTCACTTGAGACTGCAAAGTATCCATGTGTTTCCATATTTAGATGACTGGCTCATTACTGCTCCGACCAAGCATCAACCTATCTTCGCAAGAGAAGTCATCCACACTTGTAAAAGGTTAGGAATAACCATAAATTTCACAAAGTCAAATCTAGAGCCAGCTCAAGCTCTAGAATTCATAGGAGCACTACTCGACACAAGGTCAACAATAGCCTCCAATCTCTTTTCCAGAGTTCAAACTTTAAGGTCACAAGTCAACAAGATACTTTGCAGTACCACAATCTCTGCTCGCCTAGTTCTGAAAGCTGTAGGATCAATGGCATTGGCAATAACCCTTGATGTTCTTCTTGTTTCACTATTGCAGTAGTCACTTGTGGGTTATCCCTGCTGGGTAGCCCACGGTTGGCCCAAATACCAGAGTCAAGCTTTTCCATTGCGCCGGCTGCTGTCACCTGTGGACTGATGTCAGGTTATCATTGGTATAAAGGAAAGCAGTCAGCACCACTACATCAGTCTTTCTTGACGTGGAGCCCGAAGCAAAAGCAGTTTGCATGTGTGCCGGTTGGTTCTTGCTAGAGTGGAAGTTGAGTCTGAAAACGACTAAAGCTAAGTACTCCATTGGGTACCTTTGTCATGTACTAACCAATGTCCAAAAAAGTCAGTAATTGTCTCCGCTGTGGAAAACAAATACCACACCGAGACTTCCATACCTTGTGCGTTACTTGTCTAGGCCCAGACCACAACGTCCCCCGTTGTCATTTCTGCGCATTTTTTAATTCAAGGACTATTCGCCATAGAGCTGAATTTGTAGCCGGACATTTCCATAGAAGTTCCTCACATTATGAAATGGCATCTGTCAGCAGTCTGTGGATATTCCCAAAAAAACAAAAGATAAAGAAAGGGGCAGACCACACAAACTTAAGCCTTCAGACGACCCATCCCAGAAGCAAGTCATCAGTTCTCAGGAATTCAGTGAGGCCATTCACAACCCCTGATGTCCTACTCGTTTTCTTCGCAGGCCTCTACCGAGACTCTTTTGGAGTCTGGTATGCCACTGGGGAATGCTTCATCATCCAATCCCTCTTTCTGCTTCGATTGAGTTTGGAGCCACTACACAGGCACCGGCTTCTGAGGAGATTCTTTGCACAACCAATTCAAGGCAAAACCCGTCGTCTTCGCCTCCGACTACTGCATCCTAATGGCAAATGGACTTACTAAGATCTAAAAGCAAGACCGCCCCAAAGAAAACTGTCTCTAGTCACCATCTTACTCCTCCTCCACTGCCTCAAACTCAGTTACTGAAAATGGCGGAGGACCTAATCACTTTCATCCGGAGTAGCCATACCACTCCTCCTAAAAGAAAAAGCGATACTTCCCCTGAAGTTCACACAGAACTGGATTCTGAAATTTCAGACTACCTTGATTCAAATGAGGAACAACAACCTCTCGCCTCCTTTGAGGATTCTGATGCAGAGGAATCCACCCCTCCCCCCCGAGGATCTTTCATTGGGGGAAACCCTGCTCACTCAGAGCATTTCCACTGGGAAGCCCAAGATTATCCTCAGTCTAAGAAAAGACTAAGAGAATTTCTAGATTTTCTTCAGCACAGACCCTTGGCCATCTCTTCTATTCTGGACGTGGTGGATGATATTTACAGTGAAATTAAACTTCACTCTGGAAACCCTACCCCCTGCTCCTAGAAAACCTGACCAGTACTACAGGGTGCCTTTTTCACATAAGTACTTGTTTAAAAACCCTACAGCAGACCCAGAGGTCATCACACAAGGGCCCAAAGGGGCCAAGGCTAGCTCATCTAAAAACCCAGTTCCCTTTGACAAGGACTCGAGAGCTCTGGACAGATGGGGTAAGAAAGTGTACACCTCCACAACCTTGGCTATTAGAGCTCTTAACTGCCAGTTCCATATGCTAAAATATCAGCAGCACACCTTGGAACTTATGAAATCTGACACTGATGCTTCCAGAGTTAGCAGATTTTCTGCACTGTACTTCTCAAGTAGCTAAACATTCCATGCACTGCAGATTCAATGCCCTAGAAGCCTCAAGTAGGGCCTCTGTAGCAGGTTCAGTCATTATGGGGCACACATGGCTAAAAGAACAGCCACTGCCTGATCATGTAAAATCAAAACTACTTGATGCCCCATTGGATAAAGACCTCTGCTTTGGATCAAAAGCAGCGGCGGTCATCAAAAAGATGGAGGATAAAGCCAAATCTATGCAAACAGTAAAAGACTTCCTCCAAATTCAACCTCCCAGATTCAGCAGAAACTTTCCCTCAAAGCACTACTCTTTCCCAGCCCCCAAATAGACCGGTTCAAGGGAGGTCTCGCAGGGACAGACCAGTTAGACCACAAAACCAAGGCCAGCAAAGAGCCAAGCAGTGGCCCACCACCACTCCACAGCAGGGAGTTCTAAGTCCACGCACTGCTCTAAGAATGTGCAATGACTCCCACTTCCCCTCCCATCGGAGTTTAGGAGGAAGGCTATCCCTTTAAAAACAAAATTGGCTGTCTGTAACAAAGGACCAATGGGTATTAAAAATCATTTTTCTGGGCTACAAATTTACCTTCCAACAAGTCCCAACCTTAACAGGTTACCAAAATCTACCTCCAGACCAGTGGGCAGAAGCATTAAAACAAGTGCGCACACTCCATACTCAAGGAGTAGTGGAGCCTGTGCCACAGGAGCAAGCAGGAAAAGCTTTTTACTCCAGACTGTTCTAGTGCCAAGAAAAGAAGGCACCTGGCGACCCTTCCTCAACCTGTCCACTCTAAATACCTTCCTAGAGGACCCAAAATTCAAAATGATAACTCTTCAGGCTCTTTTTACCAATGCTGGGCAAAAATGGCTAGCTAGCCACTCTAGACCTAAAAGGATGCCTACCTTCATGTACCCATAACAGAGTCTTACAGAAAATGCCTACACTTCAGAGCAGGTTAACGACACTTTCAGTTCTCTGTGCTACCCTTTGGCTTATCTACAGCTCCCAGGGTCTTCACAAAATGGCTGGCCGCAGTGATTGCCTTCTGCAGACAGCAAAACATCCAGCTTTACCCTTATCTGGATTCCTGCCTAATCCAAGCAGAGAAGAAGTTGTTACTACAGGACCTGCTCTTTGTACAAACAACCCTAACTTCTCTAGGGTTCACTATCAACAGAAGTAAAACCTAAACCTCTCCAGGTAGATCACCTTCTTGGGAACACTCCTGGACACAGCCTCCCAAAGAGCCTTCCTCTCACCAGAAAAACAATTCTTTCTGCCAAACAACTTCTCCCAGTTAGCGCTCAGAAAAATGCTCACAGCAAGGAAAATTCTGCAAGCACTGGGTTACATGTCATCCTGCATTCTGATTATTCCCCTGGCCAGGCTACACATGAGGAAACTCCAGTGGTAGCTAAAGAACCTTTGGTGCCAACACACTCAATCTGTGGAGACCACTCTCCCCTCATTCCATGCATAAGGAATAAGTTTCTTTGGTGGGCAAAGGCCTGCACTCAGAACAAGGGCATTCCCTTCACCTACCTACCACAAGGCCAGACTATTACCGCAGACACCTCAAACCTAGCTTGGGGTGCTCATTTAGACACCCGGTGCACCCAAGGCTCTTGGGACCTCAGGCACCTTCATTGGCATATCAACCTAAAGGAAATGATGGCCGTTCACAAGGCTATCATATCCTTCCATGACTACCTAGAACCAAGAGTCCTCCTCATAAAAAGACAATACCACAGTCATGGTACATCAACAAGGTGGGGGGGCACACTCCTACCCTCTCTGCCGACTAGCCATGCGTCTCTGGCAGACAGCGTCTCTGGCAGACAGCCTCCTCCATGGGCCTACAACTGATAGCCCAGTACATCCCAGGAGTAAGCAACACCCTAACAAGACCATCTAAGCAGAAACTACTTAGACCTCCACGAGTGGAAACTCCAAAAGGGGACATTCCTTCAAATCACCCAGGCCTGGGGGACACCAGAGGTGGACCTCTTTGTCTCAACACAACAATCAGCTGCACTGCATCAGGGAGTTCCACCCCTTAGATGTGAAGGTGGATGCTGTCTCATTCCAGTGGACCAATCTCTTCATTTGTGTCCCCCCCCCCCCTCTGCTCTTACTCCCAAGGGTACTGCTCAAAATAAGGCAGGAATGGCCAAAAGCCATCCTTATAGCACCAGATTGGCCCAGGCAACATCGATACCCCTTGCTGCTCAGTCTGACCAAGGATTCTTACAGGCCCCTGCTATTAACTGCAGACCTCCTCACACAAGCCAGAGGGGAGATTCTGCATCCAAACCTGCACACACTCAAGTTTTCTGCATGGCTTTTCCCCCAGGGATCGGGGATAACCCACAGTTGAGCAAGCAGGTTCTAGACATTAAGGAAGCCAGAAGGCCCAGCACCAGGAAATCTTACTCAGAGAAATGGAAAAGATTCAAATCCTGGTGCCTATCAAAAGGTCACAGCAGCTCCCAGCCGTCCCTCCCACTTATTCTGGACTACCTAGCGGAGCTACTTAACAAGTGCCTCTCCTTTTCCTCCATTAAAATCCCAAGCCTCAGCCATTTCAGCACATTTTCTTGCTGAACAGCCTGTCTTCTCTCACCCTTTGATTAAGCAGTTCCTCAGAGGTGTACCTAACATTAGGCCCCCTAGAAGGGCACCCACTCCAGGTTGGGACCTGAACTCAGTCTTAGAAAAACTGACATTGCCTCCCTTCGAACCAGCTGCATCAGCAGACCTAAAACACCTTTCCTGGAAGGCTGCCTTCCTCTTGACTATTACTTCAGCTAGGAGGGTGTCAGAACTTAAAGTACTCATGGCCACTGAACCCTTCATTATCTTCCATGCAGACAGGGTGTCTCTCAGGACCAGTCCCTCATTCATGCCAAAGGCAGTATCAGATGTGACCCTAAACCAGGCTATACATCTCCCCACCTTTTTTCCAAACCCTCAGAATAAAGGGGAGATAATTCTGCACACACTGGATGTGCACAGACAGTTAAGATACTACCTGGGCAGAACAAAATCCATTAGGAAGACAGTTCAAATGTTGGTTGCCTTTGCCCCAGGGAAAGAGGGGAAGCCTATCTCCAAACAGACCATTTCAAAATGGATACATCACTGCATACACTTCTGCTACACTTTTCATGGAAAACGCTCCTCCTAAATCTATCAGAACAAATTCCACTAGGGCAGCCTCTACTTCCACTGCCTTTCTTAGAGGAGTACCCACCAGGGATATCCTGGAAGCTGCCACTTGGACCTCGGTCCACACCTTCACCAAACACTACCACCTGCCTTTGTTCTCTAGGGTTCAGGCAGGCTTTTCCTCTGCAGTCCTGCAAGGCATGCTAGCTCAATCCTATGAATTCCGTGCTTCCATCCTCCCCTTTCTCTGCTTTGGGAATCCTCCCACAAGTGGTGACTGCAACAGTGAAACACAAAGAACATATAGTTATGTACACTTACCATAAATGTAGATGTTCAAGCGTATTCACTGTTGTAGTCCCACTTTCCCTCCCACCTTCTCCTTTTTGAAGATTAACTGTCATTTTTGTGGCCTTGGGCAACCAGAGGCTCTCTAAAACATTTCCTTCAATGGGCTTCTACAGGTTAGGGCAAGAAAAACTGATATAATGGTGCTGGCTGCTCTCCTTTATACCACTGATGACTTAATATCAGTCCACAGGTGACAGCAGCCAGCACAGGGGAAAAGCTCGACTCTAGTATTCGGGCCGACTGAGGGCTACCCAGCAGGGATAACCCACAAGTAATGACTGCAACAGTGAATACACTCCAACATCTACATTTGTGGTCACTGTACACAACTGTACTTCCTGCTCGCCAGGTTTCACACGAGGATTCTTCAGTGGATGTTGGCATCTCAGTGGTTGATACTTCAACTACCCTTGTCCGCTCCAATACGAATTAACTTGTTCAAGAAAAGTCTCTGGTGGATCTGGTCGGAACAACTGCTACAGGGCTGTCCATTTATCCCCTTGCAGCCCAAGGCCATAGTGACCATGGACACTTCCCAGCTGGGGGGGGGTGCATTACCTGGGAAAGAAAGTCCAAGGCATGTGGTCCCCCGAAGAGGTCAATTTACATATCAATGTACCGGAATTGAGAGCAGTGCTTTTAGCGTTGCAAGCCTTTCAGAATGTTCTCCCATCAGGAACAATTGCAGTACAGACAGACAATAGGTCAGTAGTTTGGTACATCAACAAAGGAGGAACCAGATCATCATACACCTATGTCGAGAAGCACTAAGGGTGACCTCATGCATTCTGCGGTCGTCGTCCCCCCTCCAAATCTGAAAATGCTGTCTTGGACAGCCTTCCAGTGGATCATGCTGCAACAGCTTTATTAACGTTGACAGGGCACTACTTTACTTTATAAGTGAATGTAGATGCCTCTTTTATGGTGAATGTGCTCCCAAACTTTTACACTTATAAGCTAATTTGTACTTTACAAGTATTGACAAAATAGCTGAATATAGCATCCTAGCACTCACTAAGCCAGGGGCAACAGCTGCATATGACCCTCTAATAGCACCCGCCTCATTCTTTCAGACTAACAGACTTCCCTCCAGTGAACTCCCTTCAATACGTCTTGTAGTATAGCGACCCTGTTCCTCAGAAATGTATTTAGACCCAGGACTTATAATTACCTAACAAAAGGATACCTTCTACCCTGTATCTTACTACCAGGCTTTTTCTTTGGACTTTCACAGACTAGTGCATAAAATTTTTATTTGACTTTCAAAAGCTAGTGCAAGTACTTTCTTTAATTTGTCTTTATTGTAAAGCCATCCTATACTATTTTCCTCTATTCCTGACTTAGCTGTTTAGTGTCTACACTAATACGGATAGTTTTTTTTTTCTGCAGGCTCATATTTGCTATCGCTTTGCTAGCTGCAGGTGCTGCCTGCTCCATTCACCCTCACTGTGGTTGGGCTCACTCTGCTCCCCTACCCCCATTCCTACACGCACCAAGATCAATTTCCTTTATTCCTAGACAGGGTCCTCCCATTCTCCTTATTCTCCAATCAGCACTCCACCTACAGTTTTCAATCTCACTTCATCCACTATCTCAAGTCTCATTTCTGACTCGTCTACATAAGATTTTCTTTACTTTATCTACAATCTGACTATCACCCATGACCTTAACTACAGTCTACCTTCTTTATTATGCCTTTAACAAAGCCTGTCATCTCTCTCACTGTCCTGCCAGCTCTGTTACTCCTAGCCCTTTATACCACCTCCTTCCAATCATACCTTCTCACAAACAACCCTTCCCCTACCTTGCCAGTAATTGACGACCTGCATCATGACAAACCCAGTGTTCACATCTCCCCATACCTTTTCAACACCTCCCCTACTAAACTATTCTTTCTTAGATATTTTCAAGCCCACAGCTCTGCTACTACACTATATATTTATATATATATATATATATATATATATATATATATATATATATATATATATATATATATATATATATATAACAATGTTTTCCAAACTAAGATGTCTTACCCTCCATTCCCTTACCCATATTAAACTCCAATGTGACATCCATCTTAATCCAGGCCCAACCCTTGCCATATTCTCTACCCCCCCAGTCCACATTCTGACACCTCCCCTAACTCCACACCTAACTTATCTGCCACTGAAAAAAAGTAGCTCAGACCTTCTCATCATTAACATCAACCTCAGAAGCTTGATAAACAAAGTATGCAAATTTCATGCTGCTGTTGCCCTTTACTCCCCTGATGTAGCTGTCATTACTGAAACTAGCTTAAGCCTTATATTAAATCTGAAGAATTTCTTCCCAATGGTTATAACATCTTCAGAACTGATAGAATATATCTAGATGTGGTGGTGGGATTGCCATTTTGTTTAAATACCATCTTAAATTGGCACAACTTAACTCCACCTGATATCCCTAACTCAGAAGTCTCAGTAACACACCTAGATATGAGTAATCCTAAGTCCATTATCTTTATAGCAATCTACCTGTCCCCTGCTGATAACCTCCAGAATATTGAAAACATCCTTGAATGGGCCTCTACCAACTTCAGCCATGAAACCTATATACTTGGAGAATTTAACCCTGACTGGATTACCTGCTCTTCTAACCCCCTACTAACTTTGTAAACCTGTACAATTTCTGTCAAAAATTTAACCACCACACACGCATCAACTAAACACAGCAGCAGGCAATCCATAATTGACTGGATTTTAACAAACAAATCCAATATATTAGCTATAATGCTGGGTGTCTCCCTGACCCAATAAGCGATCACTTCCCTACCTACTTGATTAGAAAACATACACACAATTCCTGTAACATTTCATTTTGCTACATTCGCAATAGAAACACTTTTTCTCCTACCTTAATACTCTTCAACGGTATGACTAGGCACCTCTAAAAAAAACTCTTCAGTTGGACCATGTAGTACAGTACTTCAATAGTGCTTTCCTACAAATACTTGATGATCTAGCCCCCAATTAGAAATTTTCATACCAAATCCAAACAGCTTCCCTGGTTGTCAAAAGAGAAAATTATTCTACTTAAACAAAGGGACAGAGCCTGGTATCTCTTTCAGAATAATAGAACTTAACAAAATCTTATTAACTACCCACAACTTTGAAATCAAACCAAAAAACTAATTAAACAAGACAAAAAAAAAATACTTCCAAAAAAGTCAGCTAAAATACCAGAAAAATCCCAAAAGATTCTGGCAAACGATTGACCTCCTCCTTAACCCAGGAAAACCCACTACCCCAGCCCAAACTCTGACCATCCCAAATGATTGCATAGCCACTCAATTTAACTCCCATTTTATTAACTCAGTAACCTTTCTACTAAACAGAAACCCTAGGTTCCTGTACTGGTGTATCCAAGTACAGACCCATATCCATTTTGTCACCACTTGCCAAAATCTTAGAAAATTGTATACACAAACAGATCTTAGACCACTTTCTGTCAAATCTATTATTTAATACATAACATGGCTTTCAACCTAGGCATAACACCAGTGCATCTCTAATTAGCTTTTACTAATACCATAAATCAAACTCAAAAACAAAAAATAATCTCTGCTACCTTTCTAGATATGTCAAAAGCATTTGACACTGTATTTCATCAAATACTTCTCCATAAACTGGCTTTTTACCACCGTAACCCTAAGCTGGTTTCATAGCTACCTGTCAGATAGAAAAGCCACTTTATGGGACAATAACCCCCCCTCCAGCTTCTATATGTGTAGGAGTCCCAAAAGGATCTCTCCTTGGCCCACTTTTATGCACAATTTTTACCAGTGACCTAAACTCCTCAACAAATCCAGCCTCAATCATGCAATATGCTGATGATGCTTCCCTAATCTGCCCTGGCCCCTCTATCAAGGAACTCCAAGAAAAAACTCAGGCAGCCCTCCACAATATTGATAACGACTTAACCCATCAACTTATACTTGACCCCAATAAAACCAAGCTTATGGTCTTCTATAATACCTCAACAAGAACAAACCAACCACCTATCACTATTTCCTCCTCCAATGGCACAAAAAATAGACCCCGTTGAACATACAAAACTTCTTGGTGTCAATTGATAGTGCAAGGTGTTTGTCAAACTTGTCCACTAACAATTAAAAAGGTTCATGTCAAACTGGGTTCTCTCTCTAAGGCTAAATCGTATCTTACTGACCATGCCAGACTTGCAACAGTCAGAACCCCTCTCATCTTCCCTGCTTTACTGTTCACAAATATCTACCAAAGTTCACAAAACTGAACTGAATAGCCTTGAATCTTGCTATAATAAAGTAGCCAAATTTGCTACTAATCAGTCTCAAAGATCTCACCATTGCACTAACCGTCTCCAGTGGAACTGGTTAGAGTGCCCTTGTCTGCTTACTCTGACTCTGCTACTAACTGCCTATACAGTCTTATCCAAATCTGACCACTGCCCAGTTCTATCTGACCTTGTCCAACCCTACACTAACCTAAAATCTCTTAGGTCTGCTGATAAAGTATTGTTGAAGGTTAACAAAACCCAAAATGGTCACAGCGTCTCCTTATACTCGCATATTGCCAAACACTGGAATTTTCTACCTCAGCGTATTCGATCCATCAGTGATGCACATTCATTTAAACAGTCCCTAAAGGAATATTTCATCAAACTTAGGCTTTGCTAATATTCACCACCAGGCTAACCCCTTACTGTCTAAATTCCTTGTCTCCACCACCCATTGTCAATATTTATTTGCAATTGAGCCTTCTTCGCTTCAGTTTGATATTTTATCCTGAAAAAAAAGACGACAAAAAAATTATTTTTGTTTTCTGTATGAATAGTATAAGCTTATTGTACTACCATTTTTATATGCTTTTTGATACAGTGTCAAGGAACTTGCATTTGAACTTCTATTGTAATTGTCATACGTACAAATGTATAATTATGTAATCCTCCTTGGGGCTTTTCTCCCCGGGTCTACACTGAAAATGGGCTTCTGGCCCAGTCGTACACTGCCAAGGTATCAAATATAAGTAAGTAAATAAATATCTTCCAACCAGTTTTTCTTACCAATGCACATTCTGGGGAAGTCCAGTGTGCTATCAGACAAGCTGAGCAGGTGCATTCTGTTACCTCACGAATGGTTCCCTAAGCCAGAATGTTACAGAACTAATTTTCCACAAGTCAGACCAGCCTTGCTCTGATCTCTTTGCATCTCCCCAAAACAAGTGCAGCAGCTGTTTTGGCCTAGTCCCCTCATGGTGGGAGTCTCCGTGGGATGCTCTTCTCCATGATTGCCCCCCCCCCCCGGATTATTATACGCATATTTCCCAGTTACCCTAATTCCAAAGTTCCTTCAGAGAGCTGCCAGGTTGAAGACCAAGGTCATTCTCATTTGCCCCCTTTTGGCATCAACACATTTGCTTTCCCTTCCTGTGGCCTCATTTAATTCACCAACCCTGGATTCTGGACCCAGCTTACAGATCTGTTGTCTCACCTGATGGGCATGACACATCCGGACCTCTCAAACCCCAAGCTAACAGCTTGGTTTCTCCAAGACCAGTAATAGCCAGACAATAGATGCTCTCTTCTCCTATTTGTCACATCTTTCTTCCCTTAAGCCATGCACTAGAAAACTTTATGCTAGTAAGTGGAAAAGATTTGTATGCCGGGCTCTTCAAAAGTATGTAGACTCTTTCTTGGTCCCTGTCAGTCATGTGCTGGAGTTCTTGATACTATTCAACCAAGGGGCCAGTTCTTCAACAAAGTCCATTTGGCAACAATTTCTAATTTTCACATTGGTTTTCATGACTGTTCACTTGCCCTGTCATAAGCTATGTAAAAAGCCTTCTTACATGGCACAATTCTTCTCAAACATTGTTTTAAACATCCCACGCCACCATGGAATCTGAATCTGGTACTGCAGTCCTTGAGTCTTCCACCCTTCTAGTCTGCCTATGATTGTGACTTTAAATTTCTGTCTTAGAAGACCTTATTCCTAGTTGCCTTCTCTTCTGCCAGACAAATGTCAGAAAGTCAAGCATTGTCAGTGAAACCTCCTTATCTCATTTTCCATAAGGATAGAATCTCCTTACAAAACGGTGCATCCTTTTTGCCCAAGGTGGTATCACATGCCAACATTAATCAGTGCATCAGTGTACCAGTCTTCTTTCCAAATTATTCCAACAAACGAGAATACTTGTTATATTTGCGAGATGTGCACAGACAGTTATGTTTCTATCTACATAGAGCAAAATATATCAGAAAGACTGATCAATTGTTTGTATCCTTTGCTGATATGAAATTGGGCTCACCTGTATCTAAAGTCACCTTAGCTAAATGGCTTGCTTGACTGTATCTCCTTTATAACAAATCTGGTATGATGTTGCCATACAAGGTATGTGCTCATTCAGTCAGAGCTGTAGCTACTCTCCTCAGCTTTCCACTCAAGAACTTCCATGGATGGCGTTTGTTGAGCAACAACTTGGGCTTTCCCTCACACCTTTAGCTCTCATAAGTCGGGTATGGTGTCCAGAGGTAGGGCATCTTTCAGCGCAGTGATGCTCAGAAAGATCTTTCCTTGAGCCCACCCAGGATTCTAGGTAACTGGGGACTCTGTCCCATTAGTTGAGGATAGAATAAAAATTGACATCAGCTAAATAAGTTTTGTACTTGCCATAATGTTCCATCTGTATTGTCCATTTTCATTCTTCGACTCCCCACCCACCAGCCCCCAACTGTTTTTAGGTTTATTTTAGAAGAGTGAGCAGATTTGTTGTAACTTATGAATATTACCAGCCACAGATGTGGCATTGCCTTGTTGTCGCTCTCTGTCTTTATCTGATATATAAAGTTATAGGAGTACGTCTTTCTTTTATAGCTTGCAGACAAGATCTGAGGTAATGGAGGATGATGTTTTGTGAGTAAGGGAGAATCTCGAAAGTTTCAAGTTGCCACAGACCTTCACAGTGGCAGAGTCTGATCTGACATCTTGGATCCGACACCATCAGTTGAGGAAGAATGAAAATGAGCAACACAGATGAAACGTTATGGTAAGTACGTAACTTTTTATCCCCTCTAAGAAATTCTTATTACTTCTTAGTCCAATTTCTTTTTCTTTTATTTCTACTCTATTTTTAAACTCCACTTTCATTTTATCCCACTCATTAGGTACAGCTTCTGGAGGACTGTCTAACTTCCCTAATATCTCCTGGATAATTTCTACTATCCATTCCCCATTCCTTAAATTCCTCTCTTTTTAACAAGTAGATGAGGAAGTGCCAGTCATCTTTATTTCGTTACCCTGAATTTTTATCTTAGCAAATATTGGTGCAAGATCTGAAATAGTTATTGAATGTGTATCAAAAATGTCCTTCCATTTGTGTTGCGATATTCTTAACATGAGGGATCCCTTGCCAAGGGAGGCCTGAGGCTCATTGTTAGTGATACGTCGTATGTCACACGTATGCTCCTCGCGCAAGGATTAGGGCATAAAGGTGATGTCCAGACATATCCCTAAAAATTCTTTGCTGCCAGTCCGAATGTCATCTTTGATAGTTGGTCTTAATTGCTGAAGTCATTGCTGGTTTACCTAGCAGTTCAGATAAGTGCCCCATTCTGGGTTTTGCTTATCCTTTTTTGTTTTTAGCATTTGTTTGTTTTGGGGTTTCATGTCATCCAGAAAGAGTAAATGCCATTGTGGGAGACAGATTCCACATAAAGACGGTTACTAGCAGTGCTTGTTTTGTTTAGGTGCTTCTCATGACCGTACGTCCTGTACTGTTTGTCAGGCTTTTGCTCCAAAGACCTTACATAGTTGTCTTCCATCCCTTGCTATCTATCCTGAGAACCAGCATCTAAAGCTTTTAGCGAAAGACTGTATGGAAGGTACTTCCCAGCCTGAGGGTTAGCCGTCTTTGAAGAAGGCCAAAAAACATCAGGTCAGATTCTTTGGCTGTGCCTCTTCCACTGGATGTCTCTCTCTCATGGCTGATAAAAGCCTGAAGTATCATCTGTTTCCTGGGTTGGATTCCTCTGCTGTGACTGGTTCGGAGGCCAGCATGGATCCAGCTTCTTGGATGGCCTCAGAGGCCTTGCAAATGTCCATTTTGGACATTCATGGGAAACCGCAACTGATTATCACCAAAGGGCCTAGGGAGGTTTCTCATATGCTGGTGAGTGAGGAAGCTGCGACTATGATTATTGAGCACTTTCATCTGATACTTAAACAGACTTTCAGAGTGAAACACTTAAAAATGCAAACACCTTTAAATAACATCACATGATTCCACACACCCATTAACTGTTAACCTGAAAAAGGTATAAATATGTGTACAATATAAAAACTAAGTACACATATAAAAGCATTTGTATAAAAACAAATATCTAAACAAATATAAAGGAAGAAACTTACACTTGGTAAGATCTTAATTTTAATGTACTACCAATAGATATCTGCTCATTAAGCACTGTGGGAGTGTAGGCATTTTACCTTAGTTGCCATAACAACTTGCAGTGCTCTAATAAATCTTTACAGGGCCCTCCCCTAGGGCTTTTCATTAAATGATCCAAACCAAAGAATAAAAAATAATGACCAGTGTTGTTGCTAATGTGTTTTGCAAGTTAACTAGTGGCCTTGTTTTTCCTTGTATCCAGAGACTGTTCCTATATACGTTCCCTCAGTTCCTTTGGGTTTTCCCAACATAAAAGCCAGAGCATTTTTGACAAAGGGCAAGATAAATCAATCCTAAGGTGTTAGTTGCAAGGAAAAGTGGCTTTGAGGAATATTCCATTAACATTCACATAATCCCCCACCAAAATCAACTTACACTGGGAACAAAACCCACACTTACTGGTTCCAGGTGTTTTGTTGGAGTGTTGACCATTGTGGATAACTCTGGGTTCCAAAAAGATTTTGATGGTTTTGCCTTTTCAATAAACCACAATGGGCCTATCCCCCAGTTTGCCTGTGATGCCATTAAAAAGGAAAAAAAAATCCAGTTTTTACTTAGGATATCCCTAAGTTGCCTATTTTCCAAATAGTATTGCATCATTAAAGCAGTAGAAAAGTCCCTGTTGGGGACAGATCCAGTAGTGAAGATTTCAACTGATGTAAAATTAGAACTAATAAAGGGGTACAATGATTCCTGCTTCCCTTTTTTGAACTATATCAAATCTAATAAGATTGACAAGATAAACAGGGTACCCTCGAGCAAGAAACATATCGGCTAACATGTTACTTTCTACCTCAAAAAGGATGTAATCAGAAGTCATCCTGGCCAAATATATATCGGCCTTTAATGATAAAGCAGGTATTGTCTGCCTACCTGATTCTTCCCATCCGCATTCCTCTTTCACATAGTCTTTTTTGTCTGGTTAAGCAATCCCAAGATTCTTGGGTTCTTTCCATCATTTTGAAGGGTTATTTCATTGGTTTGGAAATCCCCCCCTCCCTTCATGGGTCTTCCTTAGCCACCTAAAGACCAGTTATTTTTTCCAGAGGTGCTTCAGAGTCTTTTGATTTAGGGAACTATTCAGGAAGTTTCAGCTCCGTAAAGAGGGCACTTGGAGACCCATTCTGGATCTTTCTCACCTGAATACATTTCTGAAAGTTCTTTCCTTTCAAATGTTATACCTTCAGATTTTATTCCCACTACTGCTTCCTCAGGCTTTTATGGTTTCTCTGGATCTCAAGAATGCTTACCTCCATATCCCTATTCCTCTTCTTTTCAGGAAGTTTTTACATTTCTCTGTTGCTACTTTGTATTTTCAGTTCTCTGCTTTGCCCTTTGGTCTCTCTACTGCCCCAAGAGTATTCACCAAATTCCTAGCTTCTGTGATTGCATTTTGCAGGCTCAAAGGCATTCAGGTCTTTCCTTGTTTAGACCTGCCTATTCAAGCCTTCTCTCCAGATTCTTTTACAGCACCTTCAGTGCATCTTTGCAGTATTGCAAATCCTGGGTTTCACTGTAAATTTTCAAAAGTCCTTCCTGTCCCTGTTATGGGATCATGTTTTTTCTGGGATGCAGGATCCAGACTGTTCCTATGCTATAGCACCCCTGCCTCCTTCCAAAGCTTTGACTCTGATTTCTTTTTTCAGTTCCTTTTTTCTCTGGCCGTGATTTCAACCAGGGAATTTCTGAAGGCTCTGGGATTCATGGCATCCATCATCTTCATCCTTCCTTTTGCCAGACTGCACAAGAAAGCTTCAGTGGTATCTAAGGTCAGTTTTGCTTCAGCATTTTCATCATCTAGAGTTTCCAATTCCTCCTCTTCCATGTCTCATGTCTGACACTTAGCAATCCAAATTCCTCTCTTTATCCGCCAACTTACTACCATCCTCGTCTCCAGTGACATACATCCTAACCCTGGCCCCGCTACCCTTCCCTCAACAGCAAAATCCATTCTATTTACTTCACTAAATGCTCAAGACAAAGCTAACAAAATCCCTAATCTCCATGTCTGGCTTTAATCAACCAGATGTCTTATCCATCACCAAAACATGGTTAAAACTGCACATAAAGGATACTGAAATAATACCCCCCAATTATTCTAGTATTAGAAAAGACAGAACCCACAAAAAGGTTGGGGGTATGGCCCTTGTCTTCTCATCATCCCTCTCAGTTACTCCAAATACCAAACCTATTCCCCAATTCGCCAACTCTGAATTAATTTTAGCTCTATTTGAAATAAACAGACACAAAAATATATGTATAGCCTCCCTCTACATTCCTCCTGGAGATAATATCCCAGTACTCAAAGATATTCTCTCTTGGTTCTCCACAAACATCAGTAATGAGACCATAATTCTGGGAGATGTGAACATTAACTGGACATCCATTCAAGCCCCAACAAACTCTCTAAATATAAACCTTTATGTCACTCAGCTAATCAATTCCACAAGTTTAGGCCCTCTAGATACTTCTCTGGATCTCAGTAGTGCCTTATCCTTATGTCTGTGATACTGGTACTCTTCCAGATCCACTTAGTGATCACCTCCCCACTTTTGCTTACCGCCTTTCCGTCCCCCTTATAACTATCACACATCTGTATATCCATGCATTCCCTGAAAATTTTCAATCCCAATACCTTATTAAACTCACTGAAAGCAACAAACTGGAGCCCACTAAAAACACTCCCCTTTGAAAATGCCATTTCCTACTTTAAAACAATATTCCTAAAACTTGTAGATATGTTTGCCTCCTTGCATACAAAAGGAATGAATTAAAAGTAAAACTGCCCCCTGGTTAAATAAGAAAACACTAGCCTCCATGTGCCTTCGAGATGAAGCTTGGAAAAGATACCAGAAAAATAAAACTCCCACCACCCTTAATGAATACAAAAATTTCAGAACAGTCAAAAAGCTGATTATAGCCAACCGTAAAGCTTACTTCTCCGTACTCCAAACTAGCCACAAAACAAATCCTAAAACATTTTGGAATGGTATCAACTCCTTCCTGAATCCTGGCAGAAAAGAAAACCCTGCTCTGATCCAAATGCTTCAGACACAGACTTAGCCACCCAGTGTAACTCTTTCTTCATCATATCTATTACCAAACTAACATATTCCTTCACAAATAACCCTACATCCTCTCCTCTACCACTGTCTTCCCCTTCATCCTCAAGAACCCTTACCCCTCGATCTCCTCCTTTCTCTAAGACCCATCCCCTTATCTACTATAAAGAAAAAAAACCTTCAGAACCTGAAACCATGCTCCAACTCTCCTGATAACATTCCCTCCTACTTTCTAAAGATAGCTGCAGAAGCCATCACTTCCCCATCTGCACTCTTAATAGGTAAATTCAAGAAGGCCACATCCCCCAGCTTTAGAAAAAGGCCTTTATTCCCCTTCACAAAGGTGGTGGTAATAACAATATTTCCAATTTTTGACCTATCGCCATCCTATCACCCATCTCTAAACTTCTTGAAAAATGTATCCTCCTACAACTTCTGCCCTTTCTCATTGACAACCACCTACTAACCCCTACACAACATGGATTCAGAACTGGCCATAGCACCATCACTGCTCTCCTCCCCTCCTTGAAACTGTTAAAGACCGTGATTCTGGCTGTATTGTTTCTACCCTACTCATAGACCTTTCAAAGACTTTCAATGCCATTTCTTACAACCTCTTACTAAGTTCTGTAATCTAAACCTGTTACCCTCTTCTTGGTTTACCAGTTACCTCTCTAACAGGCAACAAGCAGTAAAATGGAAAAAAGTAACCTCTCCACTCCTTAATAACCAGACAAGTGTACCACAGGGCTCCACACTAGGTCCCCTTTTCAATATTTTCATAAATGATTTCCACCATTCTATTCCTAATGCAAAACTCATCCAATACACAGACTATTCAACTATCATCTGTTCTGCCACGTCCATTCCCACCCTTATAAAACTAACCCAAGATGCCTTTAACACCATAGAACAATGGATGTTAGACATCCACCCAGCACTCAACGCTTCCAAAACAAAACTTATGATATTCACCCCTTCTAAATTGACCATCATAGACAAAAACTCCTCCTCCATCACTAGCCAGAATAACACATCTCTCAAATTAGTTTGTGAAGCTAAACTCCTAGGAGTCCTCATTGACCAACTAAAGTTTGACACCCACCTACAAAAAAAATATTAAAAAACCCACCAGAAGCTTGGCAAGGTTTATCACCATAATCGCTATCTTACTCCCTCTACCAAGTTCATTCTCTCTACCACATACCTCATCCCTTCTCTACTATACGGTGCCCCACTCCTTGCTAATCTACAATCCACACTTAAGACTAAACTTTCCTGCTGTTAGATTAAAATTGACAAATTCGCCTCAGGATACAAATCTTCTGCTCATCACTGCATTGCTCTACTCAAACCTCATTGGTTAGAGTTGCCAAATTATCTCACCTACATTCAACTCATTCAAGCTCATAAACTCATCTTCACTCCCTCCCTCTACCTTTAAAATGCACCTTCCAGAAAGACTTAAGATCCAACAACCAGAACCTGATTGAATTGCATAAACCATCATGCCCTCCAGGCAAAAACCTTTTGTTACTTCTCCTTAGCACACCCATGGAACTCCCTACCCCCACTTATCCGTACCACCACAAGTCACTCTACCTTTAAAAAATTACTTCACTCGATCTCGCCGGGAATGCTCCTGTTCCCATCCCATATAACACCCTTACTTCTTACCTCCCTCCCCTTACCCTGCTACATCACATCCTCACTAACACCAAAAGGCACCCTAAGTGCTCATTGCCCAACTATTTTGCAGTAGGAACAAATATATTTGTAAATACTTATATTTTATAGTTCTTTGTGGATTTAGTGTGGATTTTCATTTATTGTATCTCTAAATGACTTTTTATCTGTATTACTATTACTGTCCTATGTGACTGTCAATTTGTTTATGAATATTGTCTTTATGAAGCTTTCTCCCCAGGACTACATTGAAAACTGGTTATTTTTGGCCCAGTTGGACCATCCTGGTAAACCAGCTGCAAATAAATACTCACTTTGAATCCAGGGCTTCCCTTTCAACCCCCCAATTCACTCTCAGGAAATGTTCTGACACCTCAAAAGTGGGCTGGGGAGGGTTCATTTAGAAACCTAAAGGTGCAAGGCATTTGGTCTCCAACAGCAGGAGAGCACGTCAATATCAAGGAGATATTGCTTTCCATCCTATGTTTTCTCCAGGGCCCCTAACGATCTTTACAGACAACACCACAGTGATCTGGTACATCAACAAAAAAAAAAGGGAGGGCAAGATCCTATCTTCTTTGTGGGTTAGCACTCCAGGTTTGAGAGCTAACGATTCTGTACCAAGTCGAACTTCAAACGGTGTACATTCCTTCGTCAGAAATGTGTGTCACACTCCCTGAACAGGTTCATAACACAGTCTCACAAATGGATGCTTCACAGGGTTGTTTCTGGACATTGTCCACCAGTAGGGTATTTTCTCAAGTAGATTTCTTTGGCTCCCCTTTTGAACAGGCAGCTTCCTCAATTTTGTGCCAGGACTCAATGTCCTCTGGCCTGGAAGGTGGATGCCCTATTTTTTCATGGAAGGGGATGTTTCTTTATGCCTTCCTTCCCCTTCCTCTCATTACAAAAGTCCTGTGCAAGATAAAACGGGATGCTCCCAAAATCTTGCTGATTCCCTTTTGGCCCATACAGCATTGGTTGCCACACCTTCTGCACTTAGCAAAGGGCAGTCATCACAAGTTACCTCACAAGGTAGATCTATTCTGACAAGACAGGGGATCTCTCATCCATCCCCATATGTCCACTCTTCAACTAACAATGTGGGTGGTAGGGTTTTGATTCCCAATGGGCACCTTTTTTCTGAGCATGTGCTTCAGATTCTGCAGGAGGCCAGAAAACCCACTACTAGGAAATCCTACTTGTCCAAATGGAAGAGGTTTCCTGTTTGGTGTCTTTCTTGTTACTTGGATGCACTTAACTGTGGATGTTCCTTTGGTTCTGTCTTGTGTGAGGTGGGTTGGCATATTCTGTTAAAGCCCACCTCTCAGCTATTTTTGCTTGTCTGCCTTTAGCTCCTCTTTGGCTTCTAAGTTCGAGGCCAAACAGTTTCTTAAAGGCGTCTTTCATATTAAACCTCCTAGGAAGCCTACTCCTCCTTAATGGGATATTAATTTTATTTTGGAGAAATTGACTCAGGCTCCTTTTAAGCCTGCAATTTCAGCTTCCTTACAAAATTGTTCTTAAGACTGTTTTATCTCTTCGTACCAATCCTCCTTTTATGCCTAAGGTGGCAAATGAGTTGTCTCTTAATCAGGCTATTAATTTACTCACTTTTTTCCCTTCTTCGCAATCTGCTGGTGAGAAGGTGTTGCACTATTTGTGCATAGACAACTCCAATTTTATTTGGACAAACTGTCAAGATTTTCGAAAATCTGATCAGCTTTTTGTTTCTTTTCATCCTAAATTATTCATTTTGACTGTTCCCAAGCAGACTATTAAGCCATTTCTTTTTGTTTTTCTTATGTTAAAAGCCTTCCTTCTATGGTTAAGGTTCACTCTACTAGGGCTGTGGATTTTTCTAGTGCTTTTTTCAAGGGTTTGGATACTAATTCTATCCTTGAGGCAGCTATATCGTCTTTGGTACATACTTTTACCAAACACTGCAAGTTGGATGTCATATCCAGGGTTAGATCTGATTTTGTTAGGGCCATTCTTCATGGGGTCCTATAAGGTTCTGCTATGCCTTCCTCCTCCCTATCTTCTTTCAGAGCTTTTATGCACGCACACACACACATGTTGAGTACTGTAACCGTGAAGTGGAAGGACCTAGTTCAGTTGTGTAAAATCCATGCTAAGACCCATTATTTCCTGTGCTTCTACTTACACTTATCTGTTCCCTTTTTTCCTTTATTCACCCTCTCCCAGATGCGAAAACTACTTCCATACTTTTCAGAAGTCATTAACTTTCAGCCTTGAAGAAAAGTACAGCTGTGTGCACTTACCATAAATGTAGATGTTTGAATGTATTCATTGTTGCAGGTCCTGACTTGTGGGATTTCTGCTGTGGAAGCCCTTGGCTAACCTGACTACTAGGGAATATTTTCTCCTCCTCCTAAAACTGTATCTGATTTCACTACATTTGAGTATAAAGGGAGTCGGGCAGTGCCGTGATCTCAGTACTTTCTTGCCTACAACAATTAGGAGTTCCCCATATGTCCTTAAGGTCAGGGGACTGGGACCCTGGATTCCAGAATTAGTATAAAGAAGGAATGGGACCACCTTGACTGAGAAGGTGAGTGTCTTAGCCTGTCCCATAGGCCAGAGGAAAGGAGGGAGGGAAAGAAGAGAGCAACAGTAAATACATGTGAACATCTACATTTATGGTAAGTGTATACAACTGTACTATATTCTTCATGTTTCACTGTTGCTGCCCTGACTTGTGGGATTATTCCCAAAGCTGAAAGGGTGAAAGGGAAGGATTGAGGAGAGACAAAGATGCCTTGCAAAATGGCAGCAGCAAATACTGCTCTGGATTTGATAAAGATAGGAGGCTGGTAATGTTTGAAGGTATGTACAGAGGACCAAGTAGCTGCTTCCCAAACGTCGTTGGTGGCCACCCAATTAAGAAAGGCGGTAGAGGTAACAGTAGCTCTAGTGGACTGTGTTTTCACAGCATCAGGAGGTTCTTACCATGATGGCTGTACCAAAAGAAGATACAGTGGGAAATCCATTTGGAAATAGTTTGTCTAGAAACTGGTCTCCCTTCAGAGCTACTGGCAAAGAACACAAAAAGTTGGTCTGATTTCCTCATGCTCTAAGTTCTGTTCTGTGGTTGCCTATGTACATCCAAAGGGTGAAGTATGCTTTCTTCCTTGTTTTGAGGGTTAGGAAAGAATGTAGGCAAATGTATTGTCTGGTTTAAAGAAGTCTGTCACCACCTTGGGCATAAAGGAAGGCTTGGTCCTGAGAGAGACTCTGTGTGGAAAATGATGAAAGATTCCATACACATAAGGGCTTGAAGCTCTGACACCCTTCTGGTTGACGCAATGGCTAAGTAGGGTGGCTGTCTTCCAGGTAAGACATTTTTTATGTCAGAGGAGTCTGCCGGTTTGAAGGGTGGAAGGGTAAAGCTTCTTCAGAATAAAGTTGAGGTGCCAGGAGAGCAGGAGGTTTTCTGGGACAGCCCCTGTCAGGAACTGTTTCATGAGGGGATGTGAAAAGAGAGGAGTCTGAGAAGGCAGATGGGCAGAAATAGCTGAAGCATGGGTTTTTATAGAGTAGGAGGAGAGACCTTCAAAAAGACTAGATAAATAAGACCGGTTCAAAGGGATCTGTGCTTGATGAGAGTTTTGTCTACACCAAAGAATGAATCTTTTCCATTTGGCAGAGTATGACATCCTAGTTCTAGCTCTCCTGGCTTGTTTTAGAATGTTCAGGACCTGCTTGTCGAGGAGTGACCCTTTCCATGGGATCAGAGTGTCATACAAGCTGTCAGTTTGAGTTTGTGCAGGTTGGGGTGTATTATTGTGGTCCTGCTCTGCATTTAGCAGGTCCAGGTTCTGTGGGGTTATCAGAATTACCCTTGGCCCCTATTCCCTTATTTTCAGCAATACCCTGGATGTCAGTGGTATTGAGGGGAAGGCATAGAGGAATAAGCCTGTCCAAGAAAAGGAAAAGGCATCTGTCTTCCAGGCTGATTTTTGTTTTGGGGTTGTTCCTGAAGCAAAAGTTTTTCAAGTGAGCATTTTCATTGGTGACTAAAAGATCCATCTGTGGCACACCCCATTTTTTAGCTATGCTGAGAAATGCTTCCTGATGCAGTTGGCACTCGTGGGGATCTGAGAGCTCCTGCTGAGGTGATTGCGAGTTGATTGGTTTCTCCTGGTAGATACTGTGCCATAAGGCACAGCCCTAGGGAGTTTGCAGTTTTCCAAAGGTCTATGAAGCAAAGTGGGGTATGAGTGGGTCCCCCTCTGCTTCTTATGTGCCACATAACTATGGTATTGTCTGACTTCACCAGGAGGACTCTAGGATTTTGTTCCTTTTTGAAGGCAGTCAGGCCTGTTTGGACTTCTATTAGTTCTTTTAGGTTGATGTTTGTTTTTGAACTTTGGAGTCCCATCTGCCTTGAGCCTGAAAGTTGTTGTATTGGGCTCTCCAGGCAGTTTCTTATGCATCTGTTAGAATTTGGTCTTGAGGGAGTAACCTGAAGGGAAGACCCAGGTTGAGGGAGCATGCTTGGACCCACAAGGCAAACTCTTTCACAAGTCAAGGAAGCAGTTTTATTCTGAAGGTGAGAGACTGAGAATGTTGGCACCACACATTTTTGAGATACAACTGCAGATGTTGTTCGTGTATTCACTGTTGTAGTCATAGCATTTGGGTAATCTGCTGGCAGGTTGCCCTCAGTCAGCCTGAATAACAAAGTCTTGGCTCCTGCGTCGGTTGCTGTCTCCTCTTCCATGACGTCAGGTCGTTAGGGATATAAAACATGCAGCCGATGCCATTTTAATCAGTCTTTCTTGCTATGCGGTGCCCGAAGCAGAAGCAGTTCGCAAATGCCGGTTGGCCGACTCCTGAAATTTTCTTATTAGAGTTTCAGAACCGAAGTCTTCAAACTAAAGCAAGTACCCCGTTGGGGAAACTTTTTCTTGCTCCTTACCGATGTCAGTAAAAGTTAATGATTGCATTACTTGTGGGAAGCAAATACCTCAAAAGGATTTTCATTTGTACTGTATTCCTTGCCTAGGCCCTGATCATACTCTGGCAGATGACCTAAGCAGAAATCTTATGGACCCGCACAAATGGAAACTGGATCCCCAAATCTTAAGCATGTTAACACAGAAATGGGGGAGCCCAGACATAGATCTGTTTGCCTCTCCCCAAAACTCTCAGTTGGACAAATTTTGCACAAGAACTCATCACAAAAAAGCATGGAAAGTGGATGCTGTATCCTTCAGCTGGAAAAACCCATCAGTCTATGCCTTTCCCCCTCTGTCTCTACTCTCCAAGGTCTTACTAAAAGTCCGACAGGAAAAAACAAAAATGATCCTAATTGCTCCGTACTGGCCTCGCCAGCACTGGTACCCACTTCTGAGGAATATATTACTCCTTCCTCCGTGGTACTTGCCTCAAACACCTCATCTACTCTCAGTAGAACTTTCAAATTCTACATACTCGGCTCCAAACTCTGAATCTTGCAGCATGGCTGATCAACTAATTATTCAAACCACATCTCTCAGTAAACCTGTGATGGATGTCATTTTGGAAGCCAGAAGGCCTAGTACTAGAAAATCTTATGCTGATAAATGGAAGAGATTCTGTGCTTGGAATTAAGCACAAGGAATAGACACAGCAAAGCCCAATATTCCTCAGATTTTACAATACTTAACTGAGATGCTTGACAAGGGCCTATCTTTTTCTTCATTTAAAATCCATGCCTCTGCCATCTCGGCTCATTACAACACAGAGCCTCCCCTCTTTTCTCATCCATTGCTTAAACAGCATCTCAGAGAGGCCAACAATTTAAGGCTTCCCAGGAGAACACCAACTCCTACATGGGACCTCAATTTTGTGCTGGAAAACTCACCCTGCCTCCTTTTGAACCAGCAGCTACTGCGGATATAAAATTTCTATCTTGGAAGACCGCTCTTTTGGCAGTCACTTCAGCAAGAAGTTTTTCAGAACTACAGGCTCTCATGGCATTGGAGCCTTTCATTATATTTTACCTGGACAGGGTGGCCCTTAAGACCAATCCTTCTTTTATGCCTAAGGTGGTATCCAGCGTGGCTCTTAACCAGACCATTCACCTGCCAACTTTTTTCCCAAATCCGCAGAACAAGGGGGAATGGATTCTGCATTCATTGGATGTACACAAACAACTAAGATTCTACTTAAACAGGACAAAATCTCTACGAAAGTCTGAGCAACTACTGGTAGCATTTGCTGCAGGATCAGAGGGAAAGGCTATATCAAAGCAGTCTATTTCCAAATGGATAAGCCAGTGCATTCGTTTCTGCTACTTACACCGTGGTAAATCTGTGCCCAAGGGGATCAGATCCCATTCCACCAGGGCTGCCTCTACTTCAGCAGCTTTTCTCAGTGGGGTCCCAACCAAAGACATTTTAGAAGCTGCTACTTGGAGCTCTGTTCATACTTTCAGAAAGCATCATCATTTACCTCTCTTCTCTAAATCCAGGGCAGGCTTTGCCACTGCAGTCCTGCAGGGCCTTATAGCTTCTCCTAATGCTGTTTAGTTCCATCCTCCCATCCATAGCTTTGGGATTCTACCCAAATGTAATGACTGCAACAGTGAAACATGAAGAACATAGTACAGTTGTGTACACTTACCATAAATGTAGATGTTAGAGTGTATTCACTGTTGCAGTCCGGGTTACCCACCCGCCATCCCCCATTCTATACCTTTCCTTTCCTTCACTATACTCAAACACCTTTGTGGTGTATTTGCTGTTAGTTGAAGGTAAATTTTATATTTCTAAAAGTGCATTTATATATTTACAGTTTGTTTATATATATTTTTGCTCCCCATTTGGGGGGCACCTGACATATGGGGCAAGAAAAACTGATTTAAAATGGCGTCGGCTGCATGTTTTACACCCCTGACGTCATGGAAGAGGAAACAGCAACCGACGCAGTACCCAAGACTTTGTTATTCAGGCCGACTGAGGGCAACCTGCCAGCAGATTACCCAAATGTAATGACTGCAACAGTGAATACACTCTAACATCTGCATTTATGGTAAGTGTACACAACTGTACTTTTTCTCATATGTAGTCTGCCCTGGCAGGTCATGAGGATTACAAGAGGCCAAGTATCCCAGGGCCCCGAGATACTCCTTGGCTGTGAAGTATTTCCTGACCAAGAACATTTTGAAGTACAGAGTTAAGAAGGTAACCGTGTCTGTAGGGACGAAAGCCTTCTGAAGAGATGTGTTCAGTAAAGCTCCCAAAAACATGATCCTATTTGCTGGGTTTGTTTGAGATTTTTGGGTATTGATTATGAACCCCACTAAGTAAGTTTTGGGTATAAAGCAAGTCTGCTTTGAGTTTTTCTAGGCTTGTAGCCTGAATGAGGCAGTCATCTAAGGAAGGGTAAAGCTGAATTTCTTTTGTCCTGGAGAAGGCTATGACCAGGGCTAGATATTTTGTGAAAACCCTGAGTGCAGTAAACAAGCCAAAGGGCAGAGCACAGAATTGATTATGCCTCATACCTGCTCTGAAGCTTAAGAATCTCCTGTGTGATTCCTGTATGGGGTTGTGGAGGTATGCATCTTTTAGATCCAAGTTTACCGTGAAGGTACTAGGGGAAGTCATTTGTAGAGTTAGCATTTTAAATAGTGTAATAATCTGTTGACCCTTGACCGGTCTAGAATTGGCCTCCAGGTACCTTCTTTTCAATGGAATAGGAAAAGTCTAGAGTAAAAACCTTTTCCTTATAAAGAGTTTGGTACAGGTTCCACAGAGCCTTGAGCACACACAAGTTATGTATGGGTTAAGGCCTTTGTCTTTTGGTTTGGAGGAGTGTCTGTGAGTGACTCAAGGTTTGTTTGAACTTGTTTGTAACATTTTTGAATGATATTTAGAACCCAGTTCTTGCGGAATAGGGACAGTCTTCCCTCCGAGCCTGGGGGGGAGGGGGTGAGGAGGAGGGGTGGAGATGGGATGAAGGGAGTTCCAATTAAGAGTCATGATTGCTCCCTGCTAGGTCCCTGGGGATGGGATGCCACAGGCCTATTGGCATCTGTTTGATACTGCCTAGGCTGCTGGTGCTGTCTTTGGCTGTTTTCCTATGAGGTTTCCTTTGCCTAGGCTTAGACTGGGGAGGGGAGTGGAAAGGACTAATGTTTGGTAGGATAATTCAGGCTGAAATGAGGAGGGTTGGACTTGAAGGAAGTCCTTGACATTTTACATGGACTTGACCTTATCCTTCATTTTCTTAAGGACAGCTTCAGCCTTAGGCCGTAAAATAGTCTTTGTTTAAGGGAACATCCAGAAGACGATTTGATATGTTCAGGAAGGGACTGCTCCCTTAGCCAGGCATGTCTTCTAATGACGGATCCTGTGGTTGCTGCCCTGATGGAGGCTTCCAAGGCATTATGGCCACAGCGCAGTGAGTGCTTAGCCACCTGAGAGTAGGAGTTTCATAGATCCATTAATTCCTTTGAGAGGTCCTTATTTTCAGTCCCCATCAGGTTTTTGTTTAATCTGGTCAAAAATAGTTTCCTGATACTTCATTATGTGAAACTGGCAGTTCAGAGCCATCATGACAAGGGTGGCAGAAGTGTAGACGTTCTTTCCAAACCTGTCTAAGGTGCTGCTTTCCTGGTTTGTTGGTAAAGGATTTTTGGAAGAGAGAGCTTTTGCTCCCACATAACCTTGAGTCAACACTTCAGGATCTTCCACGGCGTTCCTAAAAATGTGTTTGTGGGAATCTAGAACCCTGTAAAATCTCTGTTTTCAAGGGGCAAGGAGAGGAGAATCTGGTTGTAGAGAGGAATCCAGGAAGACATAGTCTATCACCTCTAAGACTGGAGGAACGGCAAGGGATTTGTGCTTAGGGAGATTTAGGAATTCCCTAATCCTCCCCTTGGATTAGAGGTAGTCCTGAGCTTCCCGTTTGAAGTGCTTCCTCAGGGTGTGCAATGTTTCTTCAAAGGAAGTATCCTTGCAGGGAGGCTGAGGCAAGGATCTTCTCAATCTCCATAGGAAGCAATAGATGGAGCCTCCTCAAAGGTGGATTCATCATAGTCGGTTATCCTCTAAGTGAAGAGTCAGAAAACTCCTCTGGTGGGTATCCCTATTTCTTTTAACAGTGTTGCTTCAAGGGGGGGGGGGGGTGTCTGAATCTGACAAAAGAAATCGAATCCTCAGCCAACCTCACTAGTTCTTGTTGATAGGCCTGAGAGTGGGAGCTAATAGGCCTAGGCTGAGGTAAGGTGGGTGTAGCTTTTTTGTGAGACATACTAGGTATTGGCCTAAGGCCAACTTCTGTACTAATAACCTAGATGAACAACCAACCTCCACTAGCAGTAGTCTGAGGCAATCTCCTGATAACACGAAGAGCCTTTGTAAATTTTAGAACAGTTGATGGAAACCGGAGCCTGCGAAGTAGCCCCCGACCCAACCAACGAGTTAAGTCTTTTGGTCTTTGTGGAAGTAGAAGAACCAAAGGCATATCACACTCTGAATGGGCCTCGATAGAGGCTTGTGCCTCCACCTCAGTCATCGAAGGGGGCTGCAAAGGTTCCTTCCCTTCTTTGACAATCTCAGTTCTATGAGAACTGGCTTGACAGCACATGAGCATCATTTGAGACCCTAAATCTGGAGCACTTCCTTTTTCCACCAAGGGAGATTTATTTCAGCTTGACCGGCAGATGACATGTACTCAAATACCCTGATGACGCTCAGAAATGTTTAGCTAGAATCTCAGCCTTATGCTTGATAGTTCTGCTGTTAAAGCAAGCACAAAACTGAGAGGTTATGTTCAGGATCCAAACAAGTCACACGAAAAGAATAAACGCCCTGCTGTGGTATCTGTTTGCTACAGTGGAGACGGTTCTTAACTTTCTCTGACATTAGTCAAAAAGCACATGAAAAGTTCCCCAATGGGGGGTACGTAGCTTTAGACGTCTTCTTTCTCTGGTGCAGACCAACCGATGCACTAGCATTCTGCTTGGGGCTCTGATGGCAAGAAAACTGAGGTCGTGATGCCAACCGACTTCCTTTATACTTAAATGATGTCAGATAAGGTGTCCTCTGGCTTCAGGAGAAGGGGAAAATATTCTCTGGTAGTTGGGCCAGCCAAAGGCTTTCACGGCAGGAAATCCCACAAGTCAGGACTGCAACATTGAAACACGAAGAACATCCAGCATTCTGTCTTTCATGGCCTTAATATCAGCTTGCCTCCATGGAAAAGTAAGAAAGAAAAAAATATGTATTTCTCTGTTGCAGTCTGAAAGATGATCTGAAAAGATTAAATGTGTAAAATCTTACCATAATGTCCTCTTCCATGTTGCAGCATTCATAACATGGAGATCCGCGTCTAGGTGACCCGAGCATCCAGCCAGTATACCAAAGACTTAAGCTACTACAAGGTATGTGCAACGTTTCACACTGAACAGCTGACGTCGGCCATAAAAATGACGTCTGCACATACCATCCTCATAATTGAATGGCCCAGTCAGAACTCCAGCCCAATAATAAGAGGCACTGAGGAAATATCTGAAGAAAAGCATAAACCAAGGGGGAAGGAGGGTTAGATAGAATACTGCGTCATGAAAGAGGACATCTATGGTTATGGTAAGGTTTACACAACTACTCTGTCCTTCTATTCCCATGTTGCAGAGTATTCATAACATGAGGGAGATTACCCAAGCTCATGAGTGAGAGAGGTGGATAAGAGCACAAGAGGTCTCCATAAAGCCATGCAGAGTTGCTGTAGCAAATCCTGATCTGGATTTGGAGATCAAATCCAGTTAATGTTTTGTAAATGTATGGACAGAGGACCAAGTGGCTGCTTCCAGGATAGAAACAGTGTCCAGGCCTTTAAAGAGGGCTCCAGAGGAAGCCACTGCTCTAGTGGAATGGGCCTTAACAGTGGAAGGGAGAGTTTTCCCCTGAGACACACGGCAAAAGGAAATTGCCATAGAGATCCAAGATGAAATAGTCTGTATAGAGTCAGGTTTTCCTAGTACCCTGGGGTGAAAGGAAACAGTTGCTCAGTTTCGAATGGATTTGGTCTTATCCAGATAGAATCTGATTTATCTGTATACATACAAGGTGTGCAACACAATTTTACTGGAATTTTGAGGAGAAATAGAAAAAGGTGGATAAGTGGATAGATTGATTTGAGGGGCAAGTCATTAACCACTTTAGACATGAAGGAAGGGATGGTATGAAGGGACACCCTATCCTTGTAAAAAATCAGAAGCCAGTAGAGCTTGGAGTTTTGAAACACCTAGCAGAGGTAATGGCTACCAGTAAAACAGTTTCCCAAGTGGATAAATTTCGAGAAGCTGAGGCAGCAAGTTCAAAGGGAAACTGGATCATTTTTTTTCCAAAACAAAATTTAGGTATCAGGGAGGAAGAACAGGTCTCCTGAGAGGTCTGATGTGAAAGACGCCTTTTAAGAAAAGTTTAACTTCTAATCTAGAAGCTAAGGGGGAGACAAAGGCTGACATGCAGAAATGGCTGATAAATGGGCTTTAACTGAAGAATAAGCCAGACCCACCCATGAGTAGCGCTCACAAATAAGGAAGGACTAGGGGAACATCCACTGAAAATGGATCCTATTCTCTTAAGACACCAGATATAGAACCTCTTCTATTTGGACAAGTAGGATCTCCTAGTATTAGGTTTCCTTGTCTCCTGCAGCACTAAAAGCATGTCCTTAGAAAAAAGTGCCTGGAAGGAATCAGAAGCCTATTACCAACAAAGTCTGGTTCACTGTTGCTAGATGTGAATGAACTAGAGATCACAGTACACACCAACTGATATTGACAGAAAAAGAAGAACCAAGGTTCAGATCCACTCAGGAAACATTTTATTGAGCGCTTTTGTCTCTATAATGGAAACTTCATCAGAATAAAGTAACATTACCCAACATCCCTAATATACAAGACATACAAAAATCACTGGAAACAATAATTAAGTTTCTTAAAGCAACCGTGCCATAAAGCAGTAAAGGATAAAAGCACAGCAGGATTTATTACAATAAAACACATAACTCACATAAAAACAAAGGTACATATACGTACTTGAAATGCATATATGATGTTTCCTAAAAAAAATCCTAACTTGTACTTAAAAACTTTCTTTATAAGAAAAATTGTGCTTTCAGTCTTAGGACTGAACTAAATAAAGACTCCGTTTTTCTTCTCAACAAAATATCAAACACTTCTGACCCTCATGGTATGTTTCAGTGTGGCAATTGCATTTGTTGCCAGTATGTTTCTGTTGGCTCATCGTTCCACTTTAAACATAATAACTTTAAAGTATTATTTGCAAAGCATTTTGACTGCTACAGTTTAAATGTTGTTTATGCAGCAGTGTGTGCTTCATGTACGTGTTTTTACATAGGAAAGACTAGTCAACGGCTTTCTGACCTCATTAAGGAACATTACTGTGCGATCAGAGCCTTAGATATGCATAATGCTCTGGACAGACATTCTACCAACTGTGCTCAATACACTAAATTTCTGTTCCTAGTGCTTGAACAAGTGGAATTGTTTTTTGGGAATTATGACACAGTTGGAGGCTAAAGAACTGAAGTGGCAACTCCGTTTAGGAGTGGACATATCCCCAGGTCTAAACGAACTTGAATGTGAAATGTGCATTAAAATGGCAGGCTTAATTGTATTTCTTATACAGATCTTGTATATAGGTTGTGCATAATGTGTACTTGTTATATTACTTCTATACATTTCCATTATTTTTATGCTTGAAAAACGATTTTAGAAGTATGTTTTTACGAGTAATTTTTCATAGGTTCATATTAGGCTATCTGCCCTAGGGCATTTGTAAGCCTAGCCAGAGTGTGTGTGGCTTTCGCCACCCATTTTAAATGAATTTTGCTATGCCCTTTTTCGAGGTTAGTATACTGTGCCTCTGTCTAACAGTGACACACAAGTGATGCCCGGGGTAAACCTACGATCTCCCATCCACTCATCAAGATTCCTCTTGAAGAGAGTCAATGAGGGACTCTGCCTAACCTGGGCAGGGATTTTATTCCGGAGTGAAGGGAGCCTCTGGGTTATGAATCTGTCCCTCCAGCATGTCCTATTTATTTCAGTGCTGAGGTTCAAGTCTCTCGAGCGCGTAGCTTGGGATTTGGATTTTCTGAGGTGCAGCATGTCCATTAATTCCAGGTTGGACATGGCTTTATACGTCAGACACAGATCGCCTCTGAGCAGGCGGTATGCCACTGAGTAGAGCTGGAGTTTCTTTAACCGGGCAGCATATGGCATCTGTTTGAGTCTTTTGATCCTCTTGATGAGGTACTTTTGGGGTCTTTCCAGTTGCTGCAGGTGTCTGGTAAGGTACATCCCAAAAGGGGCGCACTGTACTCAATTATGGGCCTGATGAGGGATGAGTAAAGAGGCACGATGACCTCCCCTGATCGAGATGCGAATCCCTTCATGATTAGGTGGGCTATATCAAATGTTTTTCTAACCACTTTGACCACGTGGTTTTCAAATGAGAGATTGCTATCAACTTGGTTCCCCAGATCCCTAATTACTTCTTCCTAACTTAATGGATTACCACCTATGTGGTAATTTGTGGGCACTTTGTTTTTGCCAAAGGGGATGACTATACACTTTTTGGCGTTTAGCTTGAGGCCATGGCTCTGGCACCAGTTGTCTGTTTCTATGAGGCCCTTTTGTAGGATGCTTGTGTCGGCTGGAGAGTCGATTATGGCGGTCATCTGCGAACTTGGTCAGCCACAGTCCTTCTGTGTTGGCCTGTACCTCTGAGAAATATACCGAACAAGAGAGGTCCCAGGACTGAGCCTTGTGGGACGCCACTTGTAACTGGTTTGGAGTCTGACATGGCTCCAGCAATTCTAACCATTTGGGTTCTGTCCTTGAGCCAGTTTGCAACCCATCTAGTGACATAGGGGTTTATATTTAAGCTGGTGAGCTTATCTATAATGCCCGAGTGGGGTACTTTATCGAAGGCTTTTGCGAGGTTCAGGTAGGCTGTGTGGACCACCTTCCCCTCGTCAATGGCCTTGGTGACTGTTTCAAAGAAATTGACCAGGTTTAAGAGGCAGGATCTGCCCTTAAAGCCGAACTGGGTAGGATCCAGTGTCTGTAGGTCCCCAATATCTTTATTTATGAGGTCCATGATGATCCTTTCCATAGCTTTGCAGACCAAGCTAGTCAGGCTTATGGGGCCGATAGTTTCCAGGATCTGTTGAGGCACCACTTTTGTGGAGAGGGACCACTGTTGCTGTACGCCACTCTTTGGGTACATATCCTGTAGTAAGGCTGAAATTGAACAGTAGTTTTATGTTTTTGTTTAGCTCTTCTTGGAGTTCATGTAGGACACAGCCCGGGACACTATCTGGTCCCATCGATGCTGTGTTTTTTGCTTTGGAGAGGGCAGCTCTTACCTGAGCATCTGAGATGTCAGGGAGGCAGCACTCTGCTGGGATAGATATTTGCCGTTTTGGTGGGGAGGGGGGGAGAAGTTTGCGCTGAACTTGTCAGCTAGGATGTTGGCAATGTCTGTGGGTTGGGTGTATTTTTTTTTGTCATTTTGGACTAATTCTGAGCATATCTGGGAATTCCCACCCAGGTTCCTAACCTAACTAAAGAAAGCCTTGTGATTATCCTTAGTGTCCTGTGCAATTTTTCTCTCGAAGCTGGCCTTAGACGATTTTATGAGTGCCCGTAGATTTTGCTAATACTGATCAGAGATGCCTTCCGTTTTTGGGATTTTGCTCTATCATGTAGTAGCTTCCTCCTTCTATTGTATAGTTTGTTTATGGCTGGGGTGCACCAGACAGGACGCCTGCCTTTGGAGGATTGGGTCTTGGTTTTATTTGGGATTGCATGATCCATGCATTCCTGAAGGTGTTCATAGAATGCGTTTATAAAGGATTCTGCGGTCTGGGCTGTATTTTCCACAGGCCCGGGGGCTTTGAAGGATTCCACCTCGGTTTTGAGGAGTGTGAAATTTGCTTTAGAGAAGTTTTTCACTGTGGTTTTCTAGGCAGGGGGTGGCGTCGGGATGTGAATATCCAGTGAGATTAGTTTATGGTCTGATCTTGCCAGTGAGGGATACACTTCTGGTCTGGAGCATAGAGCCCCCATGTTGGTGATGATCAGGTCCAGTATGTTTTCCCATCTTGTGGGAGTGTTACCAAGTTGTTCCATGGCATTTGAGTTTATAAATTCTAGGAACCGTTGGGCTAGGGTGTTGGAGCTAGAGTAATGCTCCCAGTCTATGTTTGGGTAGTTGAAGTCGCCCAATATAATGGTGTTTGGAGAGACCTTCATATTTTCCAGTGTTCTTAGGAAGGCCGAGTGGGGTTCCTGGGTTTGGGAGAGTGGTCTGTAGCAGGCTATAAACTGGAAGGCAGTTTTACCCACTGTTAGTTGCACATGGATAATCTCTGATGCTTTGTGCTGTGCCACCAACCTGGAGGTGTGGGTATCTTTGACGAATATTGATACTCCCCCTCCTTTTGTGGCTCTGTCCAAGTTTTGGGGCCGAAAAGCATGGTATGAAGTATAACCTGGTAGTGCTGGGGTGCTCTCGGGAGCCTTGAACCAGGATTCTGTTACTGCACAGATATCTATGTTCTCCTTGCTAAGGAGAGTTTTGAGTGCGTGCATCTTGAGGTTTAGACTTCTGGTGTTGAGTAGCATTACTCTTAGTTTCTTATCCCTTGTGATGCCTATGGAGGTGGGTTTGCCTTTTGAGCCTTGCCTAAAAAAGGCACTATGGGGGTGGCAGGAGCCTTTGCCAATATCCGAAAGCCCACGGGTGACAGGTGCAAGCCGTCCCTAGCAAAGCATTGTGGCTTGTCAAGCATGTCATCCCTGGCTGACTGGCATTGGATCCCCTTTGAATGACACCAATACTTAAGCCAATTGTTGAAATTGATCATCTTGTCTTCATATTGTGGCATCATTCTTGGTGAGGGTAAGATGCTACTAAAGGTCAGGGTCATACCGGCCTGAGCTACATGCTCAGAGCTCCTCTGTCTCTATTCATGTAGTCCAGGGAGGTACGTGTCAGGTCATTCACACCAGCATGGACAATGACTGAGTCATATTTGTACTTGCCTTGGAGTGACCTGAGTGCTTGTGTTATGTGGCGGATCCTAGTACCTGACAGGCAGCTCACCGTGACCTTCTCCTTGTTCAGCCTGGTGAGAGGGACATCAGTGTGCCTGACGATAGTCACCTATTACAAGTGTATCAGGTGTGTTATTTAGCCTTAAGGGCTGTGACAGTTCGGCACACTGGCTTTGTGAGCTATGTGTTGCACGTGTTTTGTTTTGGGGTAGCGGTTTCTTGGGTGTCTGCTTTGGAGGTCTCTGCTACTTGGGTAGATATTTATTTAGAGCCTCAGGGTATGTTTTTGTGTGTTTATGTGTTTAGTTTGCTGTCGTGGTAGGTCTATGTGAGACTGGAATTGTAGTGAGTGTGGTTTCCTTCTCCTCCTGACTGGTTACGCCAGTACTGAGTTGAGAGATCTTAGCCTCCAGTTTGGCTATATGGTTGCATCTCTCACGTGCTGGAATTTGTTGGGAGGAGGAGAGGGTTGTCTGTGAGGAGGAGAGGGTTGTCTGTGGTACAAGAGGCAGTTGTAACATTGCCTCAAGATTCCCAGACTCACCAGCCGGACCGGAGAGGAGATTACCAACTGACGTTTGGACATGCTAGAATAGTATTGGGAATTCCTTTATAATTGAAAGAAGGGCCAATGGGGGAACAAGGTACTCAAGGGGAGTTTGTGAGGATGTAGTGCTTTTAATTTTTTAGTGCTGACTTATATAATTGCTTTAGTGAGCAAGTGCCAAGCTTTAGAGTAGGAATAAGGGTGTTTATTATGAGAACTAGATCTGTTCTAAGGGAAAAGGTGAAGAGCAGACTTTGTGAAGCCGAGAATGGTTTAAACCCAATTAAGCGGAGCTGCCCGATGCTGCGCTATGCGCAAAATCATGCAAAGCCGTGCCAAAGCGGGTTTTATACAGGGGGACTTGAAAGAGCTAGAAATTGGCCCAAAAACGGCCAATAGACTACCAGATTCTTGTGCTGGGAACACTCCTCCAGGGATAGCTAGGCTGCTCTAAGCTCCGCACTGCCACTGGTGAACAAAGAAGTCTCCCTTTATCCAAGAAAGGAAATGGGCAACACAGGAACTTTCCAAAAGTCCAGAATATAGCAAAGCCTGTATTTGGACTACTCTAGGTCAGGAAAGATGGGAAACCAGGATAATTTTTTTGTTTTTTTTTCTTTTTTGCAACAAACAGCAGGAAAATGCAAAGTTTATTCCTATTGGTTTGCTTGTACAATACTATGCCTGTATTGGATAATCTGTCTTGTTTGTTATTGGATATCTTCTGCACTGACTAGCTAATTTTTTATTGGGTAGTAATCCACATATGCTGTCTTAGCTAGTTTCACTCTATTGGTTGAATTTCTATTTCTATTTAGCTT